>NC_056734.1:616573038-616625538 GCF_019279795.1 Protopterus annectens | reverse complement strand
TTAGATACATCCATATCCTCAAATTATGGCCTAGATTTGCGCTGAACTCCTAGTTAATGGTACTACATATATATAGAAGCTGTGGATATAGCAAACCTGCTGGCTGACAGGTTCTGTGAAAACCTCACTTCCCTATCCCTACCACATATACCCCATAGCATTCCTAACACCTGTCCCCTGCTAAGTATCTCTGAGGAACAGGTCTTAAATGCCCTCTCCAAGGCCAAAAACACAGTCTCTGTGGGACCAGACAACATCTTGGGCTGCTATCTAGATGGGTTAAAACAGGAATTAGTATCACCATTGAGCACTCTTTTCAATCACAGCCAAAGCACCGGCATCGTCCCAGCAGAATAGAAAACGGCTACCATCATGCCTTTGCATAAAGGGAGTGCAATCACAGATCCAGAGAACTATAGATCCATTAGCCTGACCAGCCTTATCTGCAAGGCCATGGGACAAATCATCATGGACCTTATTAACAAAGATATAGGAAATCTCCAAGTACTCGACCCCACCCAGTTTGGCTTTGTCAGGGGGAGATCATGCCTGTTAAACTTGGTGGACTTCTTCGAGACAGTCACCAAAGCCCTACATGAAGGCAAATCTGTGCATACGGCTTACATAGACTTAGCCAAGGCCTTTGACATAATCTCCCCCTCAGGCATCATTGATAAACTCACCCAGCTGGGTATCAACCCATATATTCTGAGGTGGGTTGCAAACTGGCTCACTGGTAGAACTTATACTATTAAAATAGGGACTCCATTTCCTCTAGCAGACCTGTAACCAGTGGTGTTCCACACAGATCAGTTCTAGGACTCATACTGTTTGAAATCTACTTCTCTGAAGTACAGGCTAAAACTAAAGGACTGTGGCTGACAAAGTTTGCTGATGACTGCAAACTGGGAGCGATCATTAAAACCCCTAGCGATGACACCATCCTAGAAGAAGGTCTTACGCAGACTAATGACTGGTGCCAAAGTCATGGTCTTAAACTTAATGTAAAAAAATGCATTATCATCTCCTTCTTCAAGGGTGATATTCCTGAAAACTACCACATCAATAACAATACCCTAAGTGCACAGTCAGTGGTGAGAGATCTGAGCACTCAGGTTGATAGCAACCTTAACTTTGACAGCTACGTCTCCAAAGTGGTAAGAAGTGCATTTTATATTGCTCATCTCATAAGTAAGGGCATTGCCTCCAGAAAAAAAAAGAGGTTATAACCCCCCTGTACTCTTCCCTCATCAGACCAATAAAAGAGTATAATGCTCCATTTGGTATGTTCCTTTCCAAACACCTGCAGCAATCAGAGAGACCACAGTGGTTCCTTACAAAATCTGTTTTATGCAGACAGACTGAAATCATTGTCATTTTGCTCCTTGTTGTACAGACCGCACAGAGATAATCTGTGTCTTGCATCTAGAACAATCTCTGACCCAGCTTTAATAGAAACGCTGCCCATTCGCAAGTGAAATGGCTCATGGGTCACTCGCTCAAAGGACCTTAACCTGGTATGTGATATCAACAGAACTTGTAGAGAGACAGATTTGTCTCACAGAGGTTGACCCACCTTTGAAACAAGCTTTCTATTCATGTTAAACAAAGCCCCTCACTGGACTTATTTATATGCAATTTGGACAACTAGATGGGTAACCAGAAATTCGCCCTGGGGTTTCCACCTGTGTCCCTCTTGGACAGGGGCAATAGGTGCTGATTTTATTGTCTGCTTGAACCAGACACCCTTGGGAACATGGGCTGAACTTGGCTAGGCTTGTAAGGGCCCTGGGACCATTAGCCTAGTAACCTCCTATGATCCTACAATCAATTAAAAACCCTGGGAGCACAGGGTTATGTTATAATACATTTGTATGTTTGTTTCTTTGTGTTATCAGTAGTGATGTTTCTTTGTGCTATCGTTAGTGAAGTTACTGCTTTGTGTTCAGTAGTGAAGGTGCTGCTGAAGAATATGCTGATATTCCAGAAAACACTTTTTTATATTATTCTTTAAAACATATCCACAAGTCAGTCCGATTTTCATAAAAAAAATTTCTCATATTCACATGGTCTTTCCAGAATTGATTAATCTCCTTTTTGTCTTCCTCATCTAAGTCTTTTTCATTAAGTCTCCTAATACCTTTTCCTAATCATATATATCCTTTCTTTTCTTGCACTTCTAACCATATAGCTAAATGATCAAAAGTTCTGTTTACTTTATTCCTCCCTGTACTACTTTTAGGCTGTCAGATATTACAAAACAATTTCCATTTTTATCTAATTTCTTTTGTAAGTCCAATGTTTCTCATCCCAAACTACATGTCTTCTTAAATCACAGTTGAAATTTCTCATTAATATTATTTTCATATTAATTCCTAATAGTTTAGAATTTTTTTTAACATTATTTCTATTTCTTTCATCATAACATATGCATAAATTGAAATGATTCTATACATGCCTTTCTTCCATCTTATGTTTATCACTAATGCTCTACCTAACTCTACTATGATATAATCTAAAAGTTTTATTATTTCATTGCATAACACTGCAATACCTGAACATATATTTTTCCCATATTCAAAATAATGTTTCCACCCCATAATTTTTCTATTTGTAACCTTTCTTCTTCTTTTAACATTCTCATTTCTTGTAGTATGATTATATGCATATAAAGTGATGCACACCATTCTAAAGCACTTATGCTTTTAATATTTTATAGTATTAACACTTATTGCTAAGATTCTGAGCTTCCTTTTAGTAAAATTTGACTACCTCCTTTCACATTACCCTTTACCTTTGTTATTTTTTTTCACAACTACACTCTTAAACTTAGTTTTTCTATCTTTTACCCTTTTCTCTATAGAATTATATTTATCTCACACCATTCTCCAATTTACATCTTCATCTTCAATTGTTTCCTGTACTGGTTCTTCCACTAACCAAATAAATCTCCACAGTTCCAGTTGTAAATGTAATAAACCAAACATGCAACTCGAATGACAGCAAAACACTCAATATTTATTAAAACAAAAAACAACCAGTAAGCGTTTTCATTCACAAAGAACTTCTTCAGACCTGGTTGTCACACATACAAAATTCACATTTATAGTTTGCTCAAGTCACATGACCCAAAACATTAGCAGTGTTTTAACCCTTTCTTACATAACACTGCTTTAAAGTTTTCCATATCATTCATACCTGGATCTACACCTGTGTTTAGCCTCACGTGCCTAGCACTATCTTTCCAGTATTAATCCACTTCTGCATTCCATTTCTTGTCTGCATTTAAAACTTGGTCAATAACAGTAGAACTAAAACCCACTTTAACTCTGTTATGACAGTTAACAACATGTCTTGCGAGGGCATTAGTTACAAGGTGCTCAAAGGTACAAAATCATAGAGTCTCCATACATCATCAAGGTAGACAGACATGTCACTCAGCTGCACTAAGCAACGGACAACAGCGTGGGAAAGGGCTGAATGATTTGCAGACAATACGACTGCTTAATTTAGTCACAGTGTAGCAAGAAATGTGTCTCTGTTTCATGTACAATTTTCATGATTACTGTCAACATTAAAACAACAAAAAAAGAATTAACAAAAATATGGTACTGAAAAACTGCTGAGAAAAGAAAAATGTGTGTGTTTCATAAACTGTCATGATTATGATTCTCATACCTTTCCAGCAAATCACACACATGCTGAAACCCTCTGCAGAACTCCGAATGCAAGAAAGCATTGTGATCAAATGAAGACGCTTCAAGCAATGCTTTTAGCTGCACTTGGCAACAACAGCTGTTGATTAAGAAGTCTTAAAAATAAACTATCAGTTTGACTTTGTTTACTGGGTGAGGAAACACAAGAAACTGATAGTGCTTTTTAGTCTGACAAGACATAACTTGAAAGATTGCATAAAATGTATTGAGGAAGTCTGGAGCATAATCTAACCAAAGAAAATTTGATGATAAATGTAAAAATATTGCAGCCATGTAAAAATATACTGAAAAAACAATAATTAACTCGATTAATGAAACAGGAATGGCCTTATGAATTTGATGCCTTAGAGGAAAACAAAGACATGATATGTGGCAGCTACAGTAACTTGAAAAGAAGGGCTGCTGAGGGAAGATTTGCTTTTTAGTGAAAGTTTGCACAACATTTGAGATTACAAAACAAAGAGTAAACAATATTTGGAGAATACGTTTACAAAGTTAAATATATGAGCAGCATTTAAAAAGCATAATAAATTCCAATTGCTCAGACAAGATCACAATAAGAAACATTTGGAATAATATCAGGAACAAAATGAACAAGGTGGAAGTCATTAAACAAAGTGCAGATAGCAGAGGGAGAAAGACTTTGTAACTCTCTCCCTTAATTTATAGAAAACTGCCCAACCCCCAACACTATGTCAGTGAATACCTGTATATACAAACTGCTCCTGCTACTGCCATCTAACATGATTTATTACTGACCAAACTATAATTTCTGCACGTCTGTCTTCACCCTACTGCTCACATTCAGCTTGTCACACTAATCCATTTTTACCGATTTTCATTGCGTTCCATCACCGTTTATGTGCAAATCACTGAACTTGGAGGCTTAAATACCATGATGTCTTTCCTCCTGTATTGTTCCTAGCCTATGTGGGGCACTTCTTAATAAAAAGTTGTAGACTTTTTTTTTTATTAAGGATGTGCCCACATAAATATATTTTATCCATCAATGACATCACCATAGGAATTGTGTGGGGTTGCATCCATAGGCAGTGGTGCATCAGTTAAAGTCTATGGATGCTCCTCAAAATTCCCCCTCATTGACGTCACTTAAGAGTAAAGTTCACTAAAAGCTGTGGTGCATCAGCATAAGAAAACTATGTTATGACATGCTTTATTTATATATTAAGAATGTACAACATGCTTTATTTATATATTAAGAATGTACAACATGCTTTATTTATATATTAAGAATGTACGACATGCTTTATTTATATATTAAGAATGTACGACATGCTTTATTTATATATTAAGAATGTACGACATGCTTTATTTATATATTAAGAATGTACGACATGCTTTATTTATATATTAAGAATGTACGACATGCTTTATTTATATATTAAGAATGTACGACATGCTTTATTTATATATTAAGAATGTACGACATGCTTTATTTATATATTAAGAATGACGGAGGGAAAAATACATTGCATCTCAGTAGGCAGAACTTGATATTATACAAAACTAAGTTTAAAACTGTGTAGGAACACTTTTAATTTTTATCATCTTAATAGCTTATTAACTAATATTCTGTTCTTCATCCCTTCTCTTGTCATGCTGTTCTTTATAAGTTTTCTTTCCTAACCTAAGACTATTATTAATAACAAGGTTCTTATCTTTCCATCCACTTCACTAGTGATTTTATCAGACTTTCCAGAGCAATCTTGCAGATTTACCCCTGGCAAGCTCTTAAAATTTCAAACACCTGTCACTAGGACCACCTTCTGAATATACCATCATATCACCCTGTCATATGTCTTATCCAAATTCTCTGTCTACAATATACTTAACATACTGGTGTGTACCCATTTCTGTTCTCTGAGTCACCGGCATTTGCTTTTCTCGTCTCATACTTTTGCATCTTTACCTGCATTGCATCGAGCATTACATTACGCAACGTGTCCTTCTATAATGTCATAGCTAATTTCCTACTCTTCTGCTATGTATGTATCTATTTTCTGTCATTATATGTAAATACTTCATGGAGTTTGTTTTGTTTTTTATAATTTGCCTTTACCCGTGTATGGCAAGGTTTGACCTTCCATCAGTTATAACTGTGTATAAAAATTATAATGGACAAAGAGTGTTTAATTCTTACTACTGCCACCAGATATATGATGAACAGAGCTAGAGTCCTTAACTGCTAAACAGCTGCCACCATTTTATGTCAGGTGTAGGGGTTACAGAGACAAAATATGTACATCTGTACCACTGGCACATATTCTGTATGCAATGGGTGATTATGGTAAATGCACACTGTCATTGGTTATGACCAACATCTTTCATCCCTAAATCTATAAACTGTCAGCTATAGAACAAGGTTATAATGACTGACTCCCCAGAATTTCACCCACCTCAATCTGAACCCAGTCCCTTCTAGAATAATCTTACCAACAATAACAGAGACTTAGCGAAACATTTTTTCTCATAGATACACTCCTACACTGTGTCCTAAATGGAGCTACTGATATGTCATCAATGACAGTATTCCTTTCCTGTATTCACAATACATGTGTCATCAATCAAATTACTAATCTAATAGCAGATTTTCAGTTAACACTCTTCCATGAGCCAGCAAATGTTAAACTACTCAAGCACAAACTGTTGGATCATGAACCTGTTGCCAGTTGCTCATTGCTCTTTTCAAGGAATACTTGTGACCATCATTGAGGTTTAATAAATGCAAACTGCCTTGCCCCTTCCAATGTGGCAATTCTGTCCCACACCCTTGTACTAAAATTATACTGCCTCCAAGGTCACATGGACTCAGAAACAGTATATTTACAGGCAGAGACAGCGTATTTGAGTTACTTGTGTTTGATTACAGAGAACATAATTCAGCTGTGAGAAGATTACCTACAAGCAACCGAACCTCAAGTAAATAAAAATAAAAATTATTCTGTAACTTTGCTATTTATGACTTTGATATTACTGGCCCTGACACTGAAGCATCAGAGAATATTTTGTGTGTGTGTGTGTGTGTGTGTGTGTGTGTGTGTGTGTGTGTGTGTGTGTGTGTGTGTGTGTGTGTGTGTGTGTGTGTGTGTGCGTGTCTGTTGGGGGGCTACTTCTGGTGGATGATATTTGAAATATCTTTTATTGTAGATTTAGGTCAGTCATCATCATGAATCGAGTTTGTGGATCCAACAGTACATTATTTTGTGTATCCTGCAAACTAGACCCTCACATACCTATTTATGCATTTTTTTTAAATATCAGAGCAGTACTTCCCCTTGGACAATGTTACTTACTTGAGTTTCTACTGAACAGGCCTTCACACAGTTTCATAGGTTTTTACAAATACATTGCCTTGTGAATGATTTTCTACTGCAAATCTGATGTATTTTTAATATTTTTTTCTTTTGGTAGATTTGTTTACTTTTTATGTATTTTAATAGTGTAATAGGGACTGTGTTTAGATTTGTTAGTTAATTATATAGTTTAGTTATGCTTTTTAATTAGTTTATTTATGTTTAGTTAAATTTGATAGCGATAATGAGACCTGTTTTGCTAACAATGCTGTTTTCTGATTGGCTAGGTTCATTTCTAGCAAGTTATTTATGTTGGCAGTGTAGTTTCTTGAGGGATTGTGTTTCTGTGTACATACATTGTGTGTACAATGTGTGAATTTATGTGGTCTGTTTTTGCATTTTTTAATTTGGAATACAATCAAAAACTGTGCATGAGGCTCAGATTTAAGTTTTTTTTTATTCATTTTCATATTTTTAATGAAGTAAGTATAGATTTGGGGGTTGTTTTAGCTGAACTTATATGTTTTGTGGGATGATTATGTCTATGGTTTGTGCAGTGTGTAATCATGTATTTTAGTTTTTAGTGAAGAGTAAATATGAGTTTAAGAAGGTATTGTAGCTCTGATGAAGTGCCAAGGATGAAGATAAACTGCTGATAAAATAGCAGTAGTGTAGTTAAACCAAAATGTATACACAGTGTATGAGGTAGTGTTTATAACATCATTGTCTCATCATTGGACAGTTATTAACATATTTTGTGTGTCATCAGAAATCTAGCATTATACATATTGTGACATCAGTTGTACTAAAATTCTGCTAAACGTATCATATTTATACTACAAACTGAAATTTTGCATAGTGCAGACTGATATATATATATATATATATACATATATATATATATACACACACACACACACACACACACACACACACACACACACACACACACGTGCACACACACACACACACACACACACACACACACACACACACACACACACACACACACACACACACACACACACACACACACATCATCATCATCAAAACCACAGATCTAGGACCACTTTTTTGACTGACTTAAAAGAAAGAAAGAAAATTCAAGCCTAAAAAATTTATGATAGAACTGAGACATCTTACACTGAAGGCTTAGGCAATTCAGTTCTCTATCACCACTGATTATTTCATAAACCTACAGTGTAAGACATTTCACGTACTTGGATTTAAAATCAAAACACAGAGATAAGGAAGGGGAATGATAAAATGAAGGAGGCAGACATCTGGAGGGACTGACAGTGGGACAGCAAATAGTTCATATTTCAGAGATACAAGGGGATCAGAATAGAAGGCAGGGTCATTTTCTTTTGAAGGTGCTCCATGTACTAGGTAAAACTAATTAAATCAAGGGGAGAGCAACAGTAACAAATGCTGCCCTGTTATAATAACATTAGAAGGAGGTAAGGGGAGTGAGGAAAAGAGACTTGTGATGGAATAAAAATCAATGGAGACCAAAAGAGCATAAGAAAAAGTTAAAATAGCAGGTCTGAACTGCACTGAAGGTAAATAAAGAGGACATGGAAGAGACTTAGGTAAACTGGTGTGACGCTGTCAACCAGCAAAAAGGGGCTGATTAATGCAGAGTGCAGGTGTTTATCATCATAGGACAGAGGGCTAAAAGCGAAGATAGGAGAGAAAGTTTGGTGCATCCAAGAAATCACAGATGGGAGGCATCAAAGGTAGCAAAGACAGAGGTGTAAAGATTAATGTGTAGGCCTAAAATAAAGAAAATTACCAGCACTGAGGCAGAACTGCTAAGGAAGAAGGACTTCTGGTGTGGACAGGGTAATAAAGCAGGAAAGCATCCGGCATGGTGACTGAATTAAATTGAGGGAATAACCTTATAAAGAAACTGAGGAAGATGAATAGTGAGCCGAGAAAAGAGGTGGGAGAGATTAGAAATGAAACTCTGTAGTTCAGTGGAGAATGCCACAGGAACTGATAGAGCCTAAGAGGCTGTTGTGAGTAGAATAGAAGTGAGAAAGGATCATAGAGCCTGAAAGGTGAAAACAAAATGTGGATGCTACAGAATATAAGGGACAGCAGGCCACTCAGAAGATGAAGAAAGAATTGGTTCAGGTAGACAAATTTTTATTCACCAAGTATGTAAAGCAGACCATTGAGGTCCCTTTACAATCATGACCTGGACAAAACTAGATAAATTAATTAAATAAATAAATAAAATAACAGTATAGAGCAATGTAAACAACTATGTAAAAGACTAATACTGCTCAATGCAATATATGACCCATGTAATGATGTCCTGCAGGGCAAGAAAAGCATTTGAAGATGTTTATGCTGCTATATAACACACATTGTTGCATTATGTGCAATTTAAGTTATTTATTGAATGCAAAGTGTAGGAATTTGTCAAACATAACTTGACAGACAATGCTAAATAGCAGGGCCTAGCTGAATGAATGCTGTATCACTGCATGCAAGTAAAATGGCAAGGGATGGACATGGTCGGAGCACTGGACTCAGAAGATCTGAGAATGCTAACCTTACGTTTAACTGTAAGGAGTTAGAAGAAGGTGTTGTAGTAGTCTGTGTAAAACTACAAAAGGAAGCAGACTAGAAATGTCTTTGGTTAATTGGGACCCAGCCTGCCTGTTTGATTGTGTGGCAGTGGTATGGCTTCTGGCCACTAGCAACAGTGAAGCAACAGATGCAGTTTTGCTGTGTTTGAATTATTAATAAATTTCTGGCAGTGATAGTGCCAATGATAGATAGGAAATATTCAGGACTAGGAAGAATTACATGCTTGCCAACTGCAAGCCAACCTTGTTTGTCTGGAGAGTTGCTGATGCAACTGCTTGCAGAGAGCACTGATATAATTTATTTCTCACATTATGAATGCGAGTGGATAAAGTTATGGCCCCATCCAGACCCCAAGGTATTTTATGAGTTGACGTATTTTCAAAAAAACACCATCTTTAACATTGTATTTGTCAGTCCATAAGCTCAGGTACACTGCAGTTCTTTTGTTAGGATTAAATATGAGTCTCTTCTGTTCAATATCTGATGTAGTTGGGCCAGGCTGGCACTGAGACTTAACAGAGGTCTGCAAAAGCAATGTCAGCGGAATAGTGATGATGTAGACAACTAAACTTTCTATAGCAGCATGAGTTGGGGGATCTGCTAAGGCCCCCTGCACCACTTTACTAATGTATGCTAACCCTAACCCCAGCCCTGCTGCTGCCCCAACCCCAACCTTATACATTAATTTACCAAAAGACCTTTCCCCTAGAAGTCCCACTACATTAGATACACACACACCCTATACACAGAACACTAAAGCTATCACTTCACCTTGCTGATATTCTAACCCTAACTTTGAGAAAAACACACATTCACCATCCATTAAAAACATGAACACACACAACTCTACATGTTCTCCATATTGATTGCTGTTGCAGTAGCCTTAACTGTATGGGTTATATCCTACCAAGGATGTAATAGCCAGCCAGTTCTAAAGCTTCAGGGCACCTTTCATGTACTCTAACAAGCAGCTCACACTGAGCTGACTAAAAGACAAGTTTGGGTGCAAAGTCCTTCAAAGCTTTACTGACACAGAAGGGTACTCTCCTCTGAGGCCTTTGAGTATCAATGATCAGCTTGTGCTTTTCTTAGCTAGGCAGAGAAGTTCCCTTTCGGGAAAGGTCTTTCTGTTTTCTTATTTTTTTACTGATGTTTTAGTACTTTCCTTTTCAGGAGAGTTAATTCAAAGCTAGGAGTGTTGTGTTTTATTGGATTGTCTCAAGACTGTAATGTACTTTCAAAATGGAACACTCACTGTTTCTGTCAGTTTAAAGGTAGTGTTATCTTACTGAAACATTTTTCTGTAGAGAAATTATGCTTATTTAAAAGTTATGGGGCTTCCATGGTGCTTGAAAGTGCTTTTTACTGTGCTTCTTCTGTCAAAAAAAGTAACTTTTCCAGACTGGTAGTTGTACTGGCATTGTTGCTTGTTTTTTCATAGGACAGAGGCACCATTTTCAACCTGACCATAGAACAGATTGTCACTCACATGATCTGTCCTTACAGCCACAAAAAGAAAAAGTTAAGCAAACTGCCTTTGCCACCACAACAGGCTAGCAATTTGCCTCAGCCTCAGATGGGTGACTCTGCTATGGCCATTTGTCATATCTCAGACCACTCACCTTGCACCCTGGATCCCTCTGGTGTAACACTCATAGCCACTGTGGAGAGGGGGGGTTGGCCATATCCTCTACGACTGTTGAGGTTTCCTCAGTGGGCAAGAGAGAACCACTCTTGTCAGTCCTACAAGAGGGAACAGGAAAGGTTTCCCTGTTATGTCAGAATGCTGTGCCCATCCCGGGGAAGCAGTGTCTGCAATTAGTGACACATTTGGCCCCATTTTTCTTGTCAAAAAGAAACAGAAAACCAAGTATGTATCTATTCCTCAAATTTCTTTGGATAAAAGTAGTTTACTGGACTGACTCAGAGTTTTATTAAGGCTACTGAGTCTTCTTGTAGAATATTTTCCAGTAAAAGAAAGAGGGGGATCACCTTTCCTGATTCAAGATTTTGTAGATGCAGGGACGGATTCAGATTTCTGATTCAGACGCTGAGCAGAGCTCTCCATGTGTTTCTCCCTGTGGGGAGAGGGTTCTCTTTCTCAGAGACTATTGCTAGAATGTCCCAGTATTTTCACTGGAAGAGCATTGAGGTTATCAGTGCCTCAAAAATATTGAGTTGTTACAGAAGGACTTTTGAGAACCCACACCCATTACTCCTATCCTGTCTGCTTTAGAGGGTGTGTGTCATATTGACTGCAATTTTACTGATAGTCAGCCAGCTGTTCCTAAAAATGCAAATAGAATGTAAAAAGTTCCTCAGTCTTTTAAATTTTTATATACTGTTCCCTAACCTGACCCATTAGCTACCTTAGTGGACTCCTCTGCTGCTCTTTCTAATAAGGATGGGACAAAGTAGGTGGAAACGTGTATACTTCTGCAGCTTTGAATTTCAGAATCTTAAATTGTCAGGCCCTAAATTTATTCTGGCATATTGTGAAAGTGTGAGGAATATTTTATCTACAATTTTTTTCTTGTGAAGAAAAATCTGCTTTAATTAAGTTTCTTTCATTGCACAAGTCCCAACTCTTTGTTTGCAGTGTGCGTGTGACTGTTTAAGATACTTATTCCAGGGCTATGGCCAATGGTACGATTTTAAGGAGGTTTGCTTGGCTGCATTCTTAGAACCTTCCAGATGACATTAAAATGATATTTTAAATTCTGCCTTGGATAGAGATTTAGTGTCTGTCTCCTCTGCTGCAGAGGGGATCAAAACTATGATAAAGGGGGGCTGTGGTGGTCCAGAGACTTTCTAGGATTTTCAGCCCTCCTTTTCTAAATTGTCCAAGGGATATTCTTTCTCTTCATCCAGTTTCAGAAAAAAATGGAATAAACAGTCTCAGCAGAAATCAAGTAAACAGACTTTTAAGAAGAAGTGGCAAGAAGGTTCTTGGCAACCGATTGTTTTAGACAAATGGTTTCTGAAAATCATTCATCACATTTATGGATGACAGTGGAAGGAAATTCCTCCTTTCCAAGTGGTCATTTCTCATCCTGCAGATTAGAATGTTTTGTTTCCTCCTGTCCTTTATCATGTGCCATCCCAAGGACTGAGTTTATTCTTCCCAGGTGGGGAAGAAGTTTTATTCAATGATGTTTTGAGTCCCAAAGAAAGAAAACACTTGGAGAACAGTTCTAGATCTTTCTTTTCTAAACGTGTTTGTGATAGTGCCCAAATTCAAAATTATGTCACTTCTCAACCTGTTACCTCTTCTTTCCCTTTCAAATTTCCTGGTAACACTAGACATAAAAGATGCTTATCCCATTCTTATTCAGCCAGACTTCAGGGGTTTCTAAAGGTTTTGCTTGTCTGGATCACATTATCAGTTCTCTGCCTTACCCTTTGGACTATATACTGCACCAAAAGTGTTCACAAATTGTCTAGCTCCAGTTATAGCTCATTGCAGGCTACAATGGTATCCACATTTTTCCTTATTTAGATGACTTGCTTATCTTTGCAGATTGTTTTTGAAAAGTGTCAGTATTTTTCTCTTCTGTGAGATTCCAAGAGAAAATTCAAATGTCTGTCTTGACTTTCTCGCACAAGGATTGCATTCCTGGGATGTCAACTAGACACCTCAGTTCAGAGACTTTTGTCCATGGGAGAAAATAGATCTCTATTTAGATCTATTTCTAAGATTTTCCACTCAGATTTCAGTCACTGTGAGGGAATACCTAAGGATTTTGGGACTCATGGCATCTATAATTCTCATGTACCCCCCGACAAGACTCCACATGAGAAAGATACTGTGGCATCTGAAATCTCTTTGGTCCCAGCATCAATAGTCTATCTTTTCAGGATCCCAATACTGGGGCTTGTCAGAAGAGAAATCATTTGGTGGAGGCAACAGCTGGATTGATATTTAAATGATGGTGGTGTTGTACTAAGCTCATCTGAAGAATTTGGCGATGAAAACGTATCTGGTTTTAATGTTTGTGTGTTTTTGTATTTTACCTTATTAAATTCCAACAAGTACTGAAACTGGTGGAGTGTTTGTGCTTTACACTTTTTGGTTACTGGTTTCTTAAGCACCTGTTCCTTTTTTGGTTCAACAGATATTCTTAAATGAAGGTCTCCCCATTTCCCTTCCTGCTCCAAAGCAGTCAGTTACCACAGATGCCTCAGAATTTGCTTACAGAGCAGTTTCCGGAGAGATAAAAGTACAGGGAGTGTGGGATACAAAGGACAGACACAAGCACATAAATCTAGGAGATGCTTGCCCTGATCAAGGCACTCAATTCTCTGAACTATCTTTGGTCCCTGGAACCTCTTCAAGTGATTACAGACAATAATCACAATGATGTGGTACATCAAAACACAAGGGGGGGGAACCAGGTTGAACCCCCTTTGCAGGCGACCCATGTTATTTTGTGATATAGCTTCATAGTACAATCTCACTCTACAGGTGTCCTACATTCTGTCAGAGCAAAACTGTGTTCCAGACAAACTGAGCAAGAACAGGGCAGACCCTCACAAATGGGAACTAGATCTGGGGATCTTCCAAGATTTGATCCATCTGTGGGGAGTTCCTCAAGTAGATATCTTTGCCTCATTTATGAACAATCAACTAGTAAAATTCTGTTCCAGGACTCCATGGGAGAAGGTTTGGAAGATATCTGCCTTTTCTTTGAACAGAATGTTCATGTATGCCTTTCCATCCTCTCCACTAATATCTAAAGTATTTACAAAGATTCAGAAGGAATCCCAAAGATCACTGTAGTAACTCTCTTCAGGCCCAGGCAGCCATGGTTCTCCCTTCTTTTGGAAATGACCAAGGGCAATTACCACAAACGTCCTAACAGAATGGATCTACTCATTCAAGAACAGGGGTGCCTGATACATCCTGACACCAATCATCTTCAGTTGACTGCCTGGATGATAAGGACTTAATTCCTTATAGGCACCCGTTTTCTAAGGACGTACAGCAGGTACTAATGGAGGCAAGAAAGTCTGCTTCTAGAAAATCATAGATTAGCAAATGGAAAGGTTTTCTAGTTGGTGCCAAAAACATAGCCAACACCTATTCAGAGCTAGTTATGTTCTGGTTTTACAATATTTGTGTAAGTTACTGTACTATGGCCTTTCTTATTCATCTATCAAAGTTCATTTATTCGCCATTTCAGCATGTCTGCCCATAGGTCCACCTCTTTCAAGGAAGTCACATGTCAAAATATTCTTGAAATGGGTTTTGCATAAGAGGCATCCAAGTTAACCAGTGGTCCCTCCTTGGCATCTTAATTTTGTGTTAGAGAAACTAACACTTGTTCCATTTGAACTAGCCAATCTGTCTGACTTGAGGTTCTTAATATGGAAAACAGATTTATTGATTACTCTGACCTCTGCAAGAAGGATATATGAGTTATAAGCTATTATGGTGAGTCAACTCTTCCACAAGGAAGGGTTTCTTTGAGAACTAATCTTTCTTTTATGCCTAAAGTGGTATCCAAGTTTACTTTAAGTCAAACTATCCATCTCCCTGTTGCTTTCCTTAACCTTAAAGTGAGAGAGAAAGGGTACTTCATACCTTGGATGTCCACAGACAACTCTGGTACTATTCTGACAGAACTAAATCTTTCAGATCGTCAGATTAATTGTTAATTTCTTGTGAAGGCAAGATGAGGAGGCAACCAGTGTCAAAACAGACTATTTCCAAATGGTTGTTTAAGGCTATTATCTTTTGCTATACTCACCATGACAAGTCTATTCCAGGCAGACTCAAGGCCCACTCTGCAAGAACCCTGGCTTTTTCTATGTCTTTTTGGAAAGTGTTGGATTTTAGAAGTATTGTAGAATCTGCTGCTTGCTCCTCTGTACATACTTTAACAAAGCACAATAAGCTGGATTCCTTCTCTAAGTACAGATCATGCTTTGCTAGGACCATTCTCCACGGGCCACTGGACCCGCTTTATTCTACCTCCCAAATGTAGTTAGCTATGGTAATCTACCCATATAGCTAAGGCTACTGCAGCAGTGCTCAATATGAAAAACATAGTAGAGTTGTACAAGTTGAACTTAGTACAACAGTAGATGTTCGAATGATCACTGCCACACTAGCCACTCCCTCCCTTCTCCCCCTTGTTTTTTGGTCTGTTTTTTTATGGCAGAGTGGGGACATTTATTTGTTGTTGTTATTAGCATTGTTCTTTCAGGGCTCAGCCTCCCTCTTTTGTTGACATGAAAGCTATGAAAGGCTTGGCACCCAAATTTCACTTTTTGTCAGCTCAGCTCAAGATGCCTGGCAGTTTTGGTGTATGGGAGATGCCCTAAAGCTTTGGAAGCTGGCCAGCTGCTATATCCTGCTATAACCTTGGCAGGGTGTAACCTATATAGCTAAGGCTACTGCTGCAGTGATCGTTTGAACATCTACTTATGGTAAGTTCATGTTACAGAACTGTACTAACTCCCCTTCCCCAACCCTTACTCTCACCCAAACCCACAAATACTCGCACACAAACTCCTACCAGTAATGATAAAATTGTTGGTATATCTGAAAGTTTCAGCATGAAAAGAACACCCCAGTTTCTAGCTAGTTTCACTGTGTGCGAGGTATTAACTGGAAATTGTCCACTTTTATTAAGCATCTGTTGGGTTGTTTGTTTCTTAAAACTTGTTGCAGTTAAACTCTTTTTTCTAGAGGCTCCTTTAGCTGTTTAAAACTTTCATTTAAAGGCTCACTGCTGCTTTTCAGCTGTGAGAAACATTTCTGCAGTTTGTTTCCCACCGTCCCTCCCTGCTGGTATAGTGTTTTTATAGTTCGTGGCTTTGCAGTTGCCCACCCCTAGTGTAAATTTGATCTGGGACCCTCCTCCCAGTCTAGTGTCATTACCTCATTCTACCCAGTACAGGGAGAACATTTGAGAAGGCCAATCAGCTTAGTTTCGGTTACTTCTTTCTCTCTTTCCACTAAAAAAAAAAAAAAATGTATCTGCTTTTACTGTATTTGTGTTTCTTCCTACTTTATTTTGCTTTTGCGTCATCTTAAAAGTACTCAGTTGTATTTATTACTGCTTAGTGTAACTCATTCTAAGCCTTTTAGTTTAAGCACTTGAACTTCACACCAGTTGTTTTACATTAAGAAGGTTTGTGGTCTGCACTGTAGTGGCAGAACAGGTAGCTTACATCCTTCTAAGTTGGGAACTGCTGATTGAGGGATCAGTGTCTGTTATTCTAAAAGTGTATTAATTCTGGTTTAAGCACTTGGGCTTCAGGCCAGTTATTTTACATTAAGAGGGTTCGTGGTCTGCACTCTTGTGGGAGGAGAGGCTGGACTCTGCCCTTCTGAGCTGGGAATTTCTGGTTAGAGGCTTATAGTGCCTGCATATTTGAACTGCTTCTTACTGAAATTGGTACACCTTGTTTGCTGTAGCATAGACTAGATCCAGGCCTGCTGAATCTAGCTTTGTTTGTATAACTTGAGCACTAATCCAGGCATTCTTTAAAGTATTCAATTGTATTTATTACTGCTTGGTAGTAACTTGATTAAAGTGTAGCCATCATTCTAAGTCTTTTGGATTAAGCACTTGGGCTTCAGTCCAGTTGTTTTACATTAGGAAGGTTTGTGGCCTGCACTGTGGTGGCAGGACAGGTAGCTTACATCCTTCTAAGTTGGGAACTGCTGATTGAGGGCTCAGTGTCTGTTATTCTAAAAGTGTATTAGTTCTGGTTTAAGCACTTGGGCTTCAGGCCAGTTATTTTACATTAAGAGGGTTTGTGGTCTGCACTCTTGTGGGAGGAGAGGCTGGACTCTGCCCTTCTGAGCTGGGAATTTCTGGTTAAAGGCTTATAGTGCCTGCATATTTGAACTGCTTCTTACTGTAATTGGTACACCTTGTTTGCTGTAGCATAGACTAGATCCAGGCCTGCTGAATCTAGCTTTGTTTGTATGCCTGTTTGTTTGCTTGTTATTTCCCTGAAAAGCTAATTCCACCTAAAATGCGGCTTTTCAGCACTTCTGTGGATCCATAGTGATATCTGCATTGCTTACTGCACTTATTTCCTTGTTTCACTTGAAAGAAAGTTACTGTTTGTCGTTTTTGCATTTAAGTTACCTGTAACACATTGCATTTAAGTTACCTGGCACTTGCTCACTAAAGCAATTATATAAGTCATCACTAAAAAAATTAAAAGCACTGCACCCTCACAAACTCCCCTTGAGTACCTTGTTCCCCATTGGCCCTTTTTTTCAATTATAAAGGAATTCCCAATACTATTCTAGCATGTCCAAAGGTCAGTTGTCAATCTCCTCTCCGGTCCAGCTGGTGAATCTGGGAATCTTGAGGCAATGTTAGAACTGCCTCATGTACACAGACAACCCTCTCCTCCTCCCAACAAATTCCAACACATGTAAGAGATGCAACCATATAGCCAAACTGGAGGCTAAGCTCTCTCAACTCAGTATTGGCGTAACCAGTCAGGAGGAGAAGGAAACCACACTCACTACAATTCCAGTCTCACATAGACCTACCACGACAGCAAACCAAGCACATAAACACACAAAAACATACTCAGAGGCTCTAAATAAAAATCTGCCTAAGCAGCAGAGACCCCCAAAGCAGACACCCAAACAACCGCTACCCCAAAACAAAACACATGCAACACATAGCTCACAAAGCCAGTGTGCCGAACAGTCACAGCCCTTAAGGCTAAACAACACACATGATACACTTGTAATAGGTGACTCTCTCATCAGGCACACTGACGTCCCGCTCACCAGGCTGAACAAGGAGAAGGTCATGGTGAGCTGCCTGTCAGGCGCTAGGATCCGACACATAACACAAGTACTCAGATCACTCCAAGGCAAGTACAAATATGACTCAGTCATTGTCCATGCTGGTGTGAATGACCTGAGACGTACCTCCCTGGACTACATGAAAAGAGATTTAGAGGAGCTCTCTGAGCATGTAGCCCAGGCCGGTATGACCCTGACCTTGAGTAGCATCTTACCCTCACCAAGAATGATGCCACAATATGAAGACAAGATGATCAATTTCAACAATTGGCTTAAGTATTGGTGTCATTCAAAGGGGATCCAATGCCTGTCAGCCTGGGATGACATGCTCGACAAGCCACTATGCTTCGCTAGGGACGGCTTGCACCTGTTACCCCTGGGCTTTCAGATATTGGCAAAGGCTCTTGCTACCCCCATAGTGCCTTTTTTAGGCAAGGCTCAAAAGACAAACCCACCTCCATAGGTATCACAAGGGATAAAAAACTAAGAGTAATGCTACTCAATGCCAGAAGTCTAAACCTCAAGATGCACGCACTTGAAACTCTCCTTAGCATGGAGAACATCGATATCTGTGCAGTAACAGAAACCTGGTTCAAGGCTCCTGAGAGCACCCCAGCACTACCAGGCTATACCTCATACTATGTTTTTCGGCCCCAAAACTTGGACCGAACCACAAAAGGAGGGGGAGTATCAATATTCGTCAAAGATACCCACACCTCCAGGTTGGTGGCACAGCATGAAGCATCAGAGACTATCCATGTGCAACTAACAGTGGGTAAAACTGCCTTCCAGTTTATAGCCTGCTAGAAACCACCCTCCCAAACACAGGAACCCCACTTGGCCTTCCTGAGAACACTGGAAAATATGAAGGTCTCTCCAAACACCATTATATTGGGCGACTTTAACTACCCAAACATAGACTGGGAGCATTACTCTAGCTCCAACACCCTAGCCCAAAGGTTCCTAGAATTTATAAACTCAAATGCTACAGAACAACTTGTTACCACTCCCACAAGAGGGGAAAACATACTGGACCTGATCATCACCAACATGGGTATCCCTCACTGGTAAGATCAGACCATAAACTAATCTCACTGGATATTCACATCCCGACCCCACCCCCTGCCCAGAAAACCACAGTGAAAAACTTCTCTAAAGCAAATTTCATACTCCTCAAAACCGAGGTGGAATCCTTCAAAGCCCCCGGGCCTGTGCAAAATACGGCCCAGACCGCAGAATCCTTTATAAACGCATTCTATGAACACCTTCAGGAATGCATGGATCATGCAATCTCAAATAAAACCAAGATCCAATCCTCCAAAGGCAGACGTCCTGTCTGGTGGACCCCAGCCATAAACAAACTATACAATAGAAGGAGGAAGCTACTACGATAGAGCAAAATCCCAAAAAGGGAAGGCATCTCTGATCAGTATTAGCAAAAAACTATCGGCACTCATAAAATCGTCTAAGGCCAGCTTTGAGAGAAAAATTGCACAGGACACTAAGGATAATCACAAGGCTTTCTTTAGTTATGTTAGTAACCTGGGTGGGAATTCCCAGATATGCTCAGAATTAGTCCAAAATGACAAAAAAAACACCGAACCCACAGACATTGCCAACATGCTAGCTGACAGGTTCAGCGCAAATTTCTCTCCCCCCTCCCCACCAAAAGGGCAAATATCTATCCCAGCAGAGTGCTACCCCCTGACATCTCAAATGCTCAGGTAAGAGCTGCCCTCTCCAAAGCAAAAAACATAGCATCAATGGGACCAGACGGTGTCCCGGGCTGTGTCCTACATGAACTCCAAGAAGAGCTAAACCCAAACATAAAACTACTGTTCAATCTCAGCCTTACTACAGGATATGTACCCAAAGAGTGGCGTACAGCAACAGTGGCCCCTCTCCACAAAGGTGGTGCCTCAATGGATCCTGGAAACTATCTCCCCATAAGCCTGACTAGCTTGGTCTGCAAAGCTATGGAAAGGATCATCATAGACCTCATAAATAAAGATATTGGGGACCTACAGACACTGGATCCTACCCAGTTCAGCTTTGTTAAGGGCAGATCCTGCCTCTTAAACCTGGTCAGTTTCTTTGAAACAGTCACCAAGGCCATTGACGAGGGGAAGGTGGTCCACACAGCCTACCTGGAACTCGCAAAAGTCTTCGATACAATACCCCACTCGGGCATTATAGATAATCTCACCAGCTTAAATATAAACCCCTATGTCACTAGATGGGTTGCAAACTGGCTCAATGACAGAACCCACATGGTTAGAATTGCTGGAGCCATGTCAGACTCCAAACCAGTTACAAGTGGCATCCCACAAGGCTCAGTCCTTGGACCTCTCTTGTTCGGTATATATTTCTCTGAGGTACAGGCCAACACGGAAGGACTGTGGCTGACCAAGTTCGCAGATGACTGCAAACTGAGCACCATAATCGACTCTCCAGCCGACACAAGCATCCTCCAAAAGGGCCTCACAGAAACAGACAACTGGTGCCAGAGCCATGGCCTCAAGCTAAATGCCAAAAAGTGTAATGTCATCCCCTTTGGCAAAAACAAAGTGCCCACAAATTACCACATAGGTGGTAATCCATTAAGTACAGAAGAAGTAATAAGGGACCTGGGGACCCAAGTTGATAGCAATCTCTCATTTGACAACCATGTGGCCAAAGTGGTTAGAAAAACATTTTATATAGACCACCTAATCATGAAGGGATTCACATCTAGATCAGGGGGAACTCATCATGCCTCTTTACTCATCCCTCATCAGGCCCATAATTGAGTACAATGCCCTTTTTGGGATGTACCTTATCAGACATCTGCAGCAACTGGAAAGACCCCAAAAGTACCTCACCAAGAGGATCAAAGGGCTCAAACAGATGCCATATGCTGCCCGGTTAAAGAAACTCCAGCTCTACTCAGTGGCATACTGCCTGCTCAGAGGCGATCTGTGCCTGACGTATAAAGCCATGTCCAACTCGGAATTAATGGACATGCTGCACCTCAGAAAATCCAAATCCCATCGAGCCACGCGCTCAAGAGACTTGAACCTCAGCACTGAAATAAATAGGACATGCTGGAGGGACAGATTCATAACCCAGAGGCTCCCTTCACTCTGGAATAAAATCCCAGTCCAGGTTAGGCAGAGTCCCTCATTGACTCTCTTCAAGAGGAATCTTGATGAGTGGATGGGAGATCGTAGGTTTACCCCAGGTATCACTTCTGTGTCACTGTTAGACAAAGGCACAGTATACTAACCTCGAAAAAGGGCATAGCAAAATTAATTTAAAATGGGTGGCGAAAGCCAAACACACTCTGGCTAGGCTTATAAATGCCCTAGGGCAGATAGCCTAGTATGAACCTATGAACACACAAAGCCACGGTAGCACACCAAGCCAACATTTTATCATCCTGTAATTGATATTTCTTGAAAATGACCATGACTGCTTCTTACAAAAAAGCAGTACACTTTGGGGACAAGAAGGAACATATAAACCTCAAAATTTCACTATGCAGGCTAGTCTCTGAGTTTCTGAGCCATGTTGTATCACTCCAAAGGATAAAATATGATTCTTCATTAATTCTACACTCCATCTTTGAGTTTATAAGTTGGCCATAGTAGTTTACTAAACTTTGTTTTACACATTTGCTAACTGGGAAAGCCCACTGGACGTGTCCCTTTTCAGGGCAATGTAGAAGTTACATGACTTGCTCAGAGTCACAGAACAGGCAGATGAAGTGGAAGGAATCAAACATATTCTGGACTACCGGAAGAAGCAGCTCAGAGCCTAAATCATTTGCACTTGCTGTCAGAGCATTTCTGAAAACTGAAAAAAAAAAAAGATTAAAATATGGTGCGTAAAGCAGCACTGATACAAAAGGAGTTGGATGGATTCTCTTCCCAGTTAGGGAAGGGGGCTATGGGAGGGTAGATAAAAGTAGGAATGATATGAAATTTAGGCTTTAAGTACTTTTCGCCATCTAAACTCACTTCCTTCTAATTAAACCTACACCCACGCTTCTCCTACTAGTCCTCTACTACCCTCCTTCTTTGATTCTTATTTCTTTTGTAAATTTACTTGAGAAATCACTATTGTAGTCCATGTAAATATATATATATACATATATATATATATATATATATATATATATATATATATATATATAGATACAATGCTTTCCCTATAGAAGCGTTTTTATATCTGTTGTTAAGATGTCTTTTGCTACTACTTATACTACAATTTCTTTTTGTTATACTTTGTAACATTTTGTTGGTTTGTTGTCTTATTACTTTATTCATTTGTTTAACCTTGCTGGAGCTTTTCTCCCCAGGACACCATTGAACACTGGCTGCTTCAGCCCAATGGAATATCATGGAAAACAAACTGTAAACAAAACAAAAATAAATAAAGAATCTACACTATTTTGATGAGACGAGGGATTCACAGAATTTAACTACAATAGAAAACAGAAGCACCAGGAGCCACGAGCCACAGGAACAGACTTTATTCAATCCAAAAGCACAAAAATCCACCGAAAACGCTGAACTACTTCTCCGCGTTTTTTGTTAACAATGTAAATTCATCAGCACACTAAAAACATTCAAAATCTTGTTTTATATAGTCTTGTGACATTAATTAACCAACCAATAAATACATTAATTAACTGAAATAATTTAAAATTATTTCGAATGGTTACATGCATTTATATGACCCTTCAGAAATCTTCAAATTTGTCAAAGAATGCGGTTTGATTAATGAACCATGTTAGCTGAAGCATCTTATTTAAATAAGTGCTTTAAAAACAATGCAGTAAAGGAAATGTTAAACCAACGTGTATATATTATAAGACTCAAATAAATTATTTAATTAAGGAAGTTTCCCTTTAACTTCATTTAAATCTGGGTGCAAATACAAGGGAACAATGAAACGATTATGGCTCAATACCACCATCTAGTGGCATTTTTGTGCAAAATACATGCATTTCATAAAACTAAAACTATATATATATATATATATATATATATATATATATATATATATATATATATATATATATATTTAAGATTTTTAACATATTTATGGAATTAAACAATAGGTACTAGGATATAAAATGTTTTTAGATAAAGTATATTGAGTGATAGTATGATGATTTTTTTATATTAGTAAAGATATGTGGTCTTATTAGTTTTATGAAATCCATGTATGTTGCATAAAATGCCACTAGATGGTGGTATTGAGCCATAATCGTTTCATTGTTCCCTTGTATTTGCACCCAGATTTAAATGAAGTTAAAGGGAAACTTCCTTAATTAAGTAAATTATTTGAGTCTTATAATATATACACGTTGGTTTAATATTTCCTTTACTGCATTGTTTTTACAGCACTGATTTAAATAAGATGCTTCAGCTAACATGGTTCATTAATCAAACCGCATTCTTTGACAAATTTGAAGATTTATGAAGGGTCGTATAAATGCATGTAACCATTCGAAATAATTAAAAATTATTTCAGTTTATTAAATGTATTTATTGGTTGGTTAATTAATGTCACAAGACTATATAAACAAGATTTTGAATGTTTTTAGTGTGCTGATGAAGTTACATTGTTAACGAAAAACGCGGAGAAGTAGTTCAGCGTTTTCGGTGGATTTTTGTGCTTTTGGATTGAATAAAGTCTCTTTCTGTGGCTCGTGGCTCCTGGTGCTTCTGTTTTCTACTGTAGTCAAGTTTTTCTCGAGGCACTCATCCTTCCAGTGGTTTATTCACAGAATTTAGATATTTCATATTTTCTGTTGTGGGTGATTACAGAATATATGAATACTTACTGGCAAATAAGGAATTATCTTAGATGGGGTATTTATAAATGGCTATATTCCTGGTAAAATAAATAAATATTGTTAGTACTACTAATAATAACAATGAATTGTTGTTTGGTGATAAATCATTATCATAAGTAGAGAAGAAATGGAAACTTTTTCTTAGGAAATTCACAATGGTGTAAGGTATATATTATAAGAAATAAAAATAAAAATAAAAAAAAAATACTTTCTTTCGCCTAAGGTCTATCAGAATATAGAGCAGTCTTTAATCTAACAACTCCCCTGGAAGAGTGTATGCAGTCTTGTTAATTTTTTTCGTGAAGAGCACTTATGCACATAGATTTATATATTTGTGAAGTTTTCTCCTTACAGTTGTTGTGTCTTTCGGCTTTTCCCGGTTAGGGTTCGCCACAGTGGAACTCCGGTCCGCTAATGATTGGCAGTAGATTTTTACGTGCTGAGTTGCTGGCCCTGACGCACAACCTTCAACGAAGGTATGCCCATTCACGCATGTCTCCACACAGAAGACGCTCTAGCTGAGAATCGAACAGGACAACGTCTTACTGTGAGGCGACAACGATTTTTGTCCACATAACATTTACACAGATGTCTGCTAATCTTTTTTTCATATCTCTAGTGACACCAGTGGGTCAGATCATGCAACAAACACATTTAAGGCAAACAAGTTATAGGGAGGGTTTGATTCGCTACAGTGTTGTTTGAGAAGAGCATGCAAGCCTAGAATGGAAGCAGCAGTCTCTGCAGCTATGTTATCAGGTGTGCTGCTCTGATGCAGCTATTTAAGGAAGATGAATTCACAACCTACCAACATCAATGGTCCTACTTATCTATATGTAGCTCTAGAGATAGGCAACATGGACAGTAAAAACAAAGCTATTTGGCCTGAAGTGTGGCTAAAACTTTTCACTGAGCTTAAACTTGCAGCATGAGAATGGAATCTCTACATTCATTAAGAGACAGAGTAAGAACATCTGAATGACACACATCAGTTATTCAGCTCACATGTTAAAATAATACATTTCAAATCCTCTTCAAAATATAGCAAATATTAATTTATTCAACATCTTTTGACTTCATGTCTGTTGAAAAAAAAAAAAAAACACATTGAACCCCTTGAGAAAAAAAAAAAACACATTGAAACCCTTGAGACAGAATTTTCTGACACATCAATGATTTCTCTGGGTCTGCTGTTGACAATATTTCTTTCTTTCTGCTATCTCTTCTCTTCTTTCCCTCTTATTCAGTATGTGTCTAGATGTGTGTGTGTGTGTGTGTACATCTGTGCTTGTGCGTGTGCATGTGTGCATGCGTGTGTGTACGAGTGTTTGCATGCGCATGTTAGATAATACATCTATCTGTGTGCATATAAAGGGAATCCTATGTTTTACTGGAGTGACATCTATCAATGTGTTTTTTTCATTGCAAGACTTATACTGATAGTGCACTCTCTTGAAATGTAGCAATGCAAATAAATGTGAGCAGTGGGTTCATAGCTTTCAGTTATATTACTAGTGTATGGCATTGTTTTGGGTAGAATAAGGGAATATGTCATTTTCTCCACTGTTATATGATCACAGAGTTAGTATATTTATAGATGTAGGAGTGCTGGGAATGGAGAAGGCTTGTAATCCCCAGTAAAAATGCTTGCATGCATTGTCTTATATGATTTTTTAACAACTATTTAATGGTTTGTGTCTGCTATATTAAATTTCATCATAATATGACATTGACAATTTTCTTCCATTGTTGTTTTATTTCAGAATTAGTAATTTTGTAATTACAGGGGGAACTAAAGGCATGATCAGAGTCTAGCGCAGCCCCAACGAGGGCTTTCCGCAACCTTCTATAAGGTAACTCCCGAGCCTGACAAAGGCACAACAGCTCTTATCAGAGCTCTTCAGACCAGTAGCCACAAGGAAAAAAGCTCCAGGCCCTGCACAGTCACAAAAGCACTTATCAGAGCTCTGAAAACCAACGGCATACCACAAACACTAGGGCACAATAGCTTTTAGTAAAGCTACTGGGATATACGAATAACAGGGTAAAATCCCCAGAACCCATACAGTCACAACAGCTCTTGTCAGAACTCCTCGGACATAAAGCTCCTCACTAACAAAAGGAGGAAGGCTATAACACAGTCAGGGCAGAATAACTTTTATTAAAGCTGTCCAGATACATGGAGAACAAGGTCAAATCCTCAGACCCCACACAGTCACAACAACTCTTTTCAGAGCTCCATGGACATAAAGCTCCTCACTTACAAGAGGAAGAAAGCTACAACCCAGACTGAGGTCACACCGAAAACAGCCCTTCTCAGAGCTAATTCAGCCTCACAGAAATATAACACTGTGTACATGGTACAACTGCGAAACAGCTCTTATAAGGGCTATAATAAATGCACAATCAGACTCTCGAAGGAGTTGATAAAAGATAAACCTATTTCAATGGACTGATGCACAACGGCTCTTTTTAGATTTAAAATTAAATAACATAACTCTAAAACAGTCACAAAGAAGAGTTGATTCATTCACCCCAAAAAAATGTTATACTATTCATTTAGTTACATGTGTATGGAAGATGCAGGGAATTTGTCCCCACTCCACACAAAAACACTTGTGCATTTTGCTTTGTTTTTCCTATCAAAGCTCAATGAATTGCATTTAATGTATCAGTGATTCAGTACAGAGCCTATAAAAATATATTCAACATATATAAAACCATAGCTAGTTATCTAATTATAAATGCATAAGTGGACCTGCATTCCTGCATATCTTAATCAACAAAGGAAAATATTAACTTCTGCTTCAGTGTTAAACCTGCTTATTTTCACTTTAAGAACACTTCAACCAGAGCTGGGCAACTGATGCAAATAAGGATGCATCATAGGAAGCAGATGCTTGTGTAACAAACACAGTTGCCATTAACAATACAACTATAGTCATTGCTTCTGGATTTTCTCTGAGATTAAGCCTAATGTAATCAGCTGTATTCATCAAAGTGCAAAAAAGGAAAAAATAAACTTTCCTTAAAAGGCAGCATTTGTACAAGCAACTGGATGTGGATGTGTGTGTGTGTGTGTGTGTGTGTGTGTGTGTGTGTGTGTGTGTGTGTGTGTGTGTGTGTGTGTGTGTGTGTGTGTATACTTGATTTCAACATGTACATATTTTGTTGATAAAAGAATTCATGGCACTTTTTTTCACTTCCCATTTCAGCAGTGCATTATAGGTGCCAGAGATTTATGTTAGTGTAAGTCTGCATGTATATGTTTGAATTACTATCATTTTGACTGCCATTTGTGTATGTGTATTACTCAGATATTTAGAATTGCGTAGGCACATGCGTGTGTGTGTTTGTGAGCATGCGCGCGTGTGTGTGTGTGTGTGTGTGTGTGTGTGTGTGTGTGTGTAGAGTAGGTTGGCTTGCATGCATGAGTGAGACATTGTGTGTGAATGTATTTGTAGGCGTGGGTGAGTGCTTGCATGCATGTACATGTGTTTTCTCATTTAAATGTGCCAGCAGGAGGGAACACATAAGGGGTATTAGTGTAAGATCACTGAGCACTGGGATAAATTAATGTTTTCCTTTTTCACTACTGTTGCACAAACTTAGAGATAGTATACATATTGAATCTAGGGTATACCTCTACTTGAGGGTGCATAGGCCTTGCCCCCCCTGCAGGAACACTTGTTTTTATGAGTTTTACATATTTTATGTTGAAGCCTTCCATCAATTTCATTTTCTGATGGAATGTGGTTTGATGCTACATACCCAAGATGATTCCTTGTATACTCAAACACACTGATGCACCACACACACAAATACATACCACACACCTACACACACACATACACACACACACACACACACACACACACTCACACACACACACACCTGTATCCAACCCCACCAAACATGTATATACATGTGCACATGCACATTTACACATACATACTTTTTTTCTGCGGGTACCCTGATGTGTCAAGTAGTGGTAAGGCTTGGATACTAAAGGCTGACAATAACACTCCCTAAGACATTAGATATGCACTTGCATCTGTTATGTTTCAAAGAAAAGGCTGCATTTTTATAATGAGCATGTGCTTTTCTGTACTGGGTAGATCATGAGACATGTCTATGCTTATTTTCTGGTTCTAATAAGAATCTGAGAATTTTACTGCTACTATTTGTGGACTGAAACAAAGGATGGTGAGCACCCATTCTCAGGCTATATGAGTACAATTTAATCTTTTTATTGTTTGGTATGCTGGGCTACTGTCTGAATATTGTAAAACTGAATATTTTAAGAAGCATTTCCCTTTTGGTTCTATATAAAATATGAACCTTAACTTACCTTCTGCTGAATGCAACCCCAGTGAAGCAAACATTTATGATGTTTATGATGTCTTACATCAGCCACTGACTTATATTTTTTGACCATTTTCTAGATTTAGCTCATGAAATAATCAGAATTGCAAGTAAAGTTTGTAATTAGCTTTACTGTTCTTAACTCATATTTTTTGGGATTTTGCTTATTTAACTAGAAGTTTTGAAGTTATTCTGTTACAGTTCATATGGAGACTTTACATATTACCCTAACTGCATTTGCTATTTTTAAGTGCAATTTTTCTTATAAAATTGTTTTTAATTTTTTTTTTATAAGCTTATTCCTCAGACTGGAAATACCACAGGATATAACTGGGCTCTGATATGAATAGCTAGTCTGGCTGATAATTCCTTGAAAGAGGTTTTACTGGGTAACGCAGATGACAAGAACTGTCGGAAGAACCCTGCCAAATAAAACATAAACTTGTGTGACTAGATATCCCTAATACCATTCTGAATCTGCTCCACCCTACTTATGTGTGCTAACCCTAACCCCTGCCCCTGAGGCTATATATTACATTACCCCTTTACTGACAGTACCACTACACAAGGACAAAAGGACAAAGATCACACACACTACCAAACATGCAAAGCAGCAAATCTATCCCCCTACGCAATCATTGCCCAAACCCTGACCCATGAACATTCACATATACAAACTAACCACTACAACCATTTTAGTCAAACATTCATTTTCCTGCCCACTAAAACTTAAAAACGTAATAAAAATGAGAATTAAATTGACTATTCAGTCACATGTGCTTTTGATATTTTGAGCTGTAACTCTTTCTCTCGCTCTCTCTCTCTCTCTATATATATATATATGTATGGTTACTTATGCTTAAATCACTAACTACATTGGCATACAACCCATTGTCTGCAAATAGTCACAACTAAATCAGTCAACATGCAGCGAAGCAAATGCTGAGCATACAGAATGGAAATAAAAATAAATAAATAAATAAACTTCAGTTTTGTTTAGTGGCAAGTCCCCCTTCACCCTTTATATATACCAAAGGTATGCTAATTATATATACCAACTGCGAAATCGCAAAACAGTAGGGAAAGGGCAAAATCCCACTCTCCACTGTATAGTGATCCCCTACACAAAGCAATATATATATATATATATATATATATATATATATATATATATATATATATAAAACACATCCACACACTATGCATGGACCAAACCATATTACAAGACATAGAAGACTGCTGTGCTACTATTAAATTATCTGGCAGCAGCACCGAAGTCATTCCCAACAGCCAAGGCTTTATTTCTACAAGCGAGCCAGGTTAATACCTTAGTCTGTTACTCGGTTATAATGTAAAGGCTGTAATCTGCTTTACCTTCCCCAGGAACCAGAAGCACTAGGTCCCCATAGCTACTGAACAAAATAGTGCATGGTGTTTTATTTTTTGCAAACTAGAATCTATTGTGAAGTCTAAAGTCATAGGAGTTAAATATACAACCACAAGACCTTACCCTGGTAAGCTGAGGGCTTGTACTTACACTAACAGCACATACTGAATGACTCTGTAATAGCCCGGTTGGGTTGTGCCCCGCTCTGTTCACTCTGCTACTGCTCGGCTCACTCCGCTACCCTACCCCCAATTCCCACCCACCCCACATTATCCAAATATATTTGTGCTCCCTGTCACCTGATCACCTCCCTCCACCAATTACTCCTACTATCAACTGGCCACACCCCCAGGAAATTGCCCAAACATTTGTACTCCTCTCATTACTACCATACCTTAGAACCTATTCTGAATCCTAAAGTTATACACCATCTATTTCCTGCTATGCCCTAACATGTTTCTTCTACTTGTGCAGTTTCGGAAGCCCTTGTATAACAGGCACCACTGGTTTAGAAACCAAAAAATAGTGTACCATTTCATCAGTAATAAGGCATTCAAATTGCATGCTCTTTATTGCGTTAATAATCTCTAAAATCATTTTATCTACATGTGCTCTATTTATAAGTTTATAAAAATTATTATCACTGAGCATTTCATACATCAATGAATCATAGTCTATTTTATCTAAGACAACTATTTGTCCCCCTTTGTCAGCTGGTCTAATTACCAAGCTGAAATCGTTCTCAAGTTTATTCAATGTATCTAGTTCATCTTTGCTAAGGTTATGCTTCTTGTAAAAATTAATGTTATTATCTATAACTTTGTAAAAGTCAGTAATACATAACTGTTCAAATGCATTTACAACAGAATTCATTTTCGGTATAAAAGTGCTAGGTCTCCTAAAAACAACTTGTTCTTGTTTATTATTAGTGTTTAAAAACATTAATTTCAAACTTAGATTCCTAGTAAAAATCTTTAAATCAAATATAGCATCAGTGATAGACATATCAGAGGCAGGTATAAACGATAAACCTCTGGTTAAAACACTTAATTCATTGTCAGAAAGCAGACGTTTAGAAAGATTAACTACTAGAGTCTTACTTTTTGAAAGGCTTTCTTGATAGTGTAAACATTGTTTGTTTCCTCCTCGTGTTTTCTCTTGTTTCTTGTACTGCTTCTCCCCCGTGTTTGGTTCTGCTTCCTCTGTCCATCCGTTCTCACCAGTGAGTTGTCTCTCACTGGCAGGGGAAAATTTAGATGGTATTCGTTGGATTGTGAGCAAACAGTATTGGAAGCCGTCGGTAAAACAGTAGAAATGCTGCCGTCACTTCTGTGAACCTGCGCTACTGTCACGACCTTCCTCCTAGCGCCCTGTGGACATGCATGTGAGCTAGGAGGAACTGGAAGCTTATTAACGCTCTGTTCAGATGATATGCCTGCGGACTCAGGCTTATTGGAGGTAATATCTTCGTTGAACACACTATTGTCTTGAATCAAGACATTATCAAGTTCTTGTAAACGTGCGCTCCCTTCCGTTTGTGCTCGCTGAGCTGGAGCTGCCGTTTGCTCTGATTTCATTGGTTCACGTGGCCACATGAAGATGTGGCCTGATGAGAAATCAGAACGATCTCTCTGTAGTTTTTTCAATTTGATTTGTAGCAGTTTGCGCTTGTAGGTGTCTACATTGCTTATAGTATCTATCATCAGTCTAGTGAGGGAATCACCATTGTAGTTGTTATTCAAGTATGCATACTTATTCTTAATGTCATCAATGAGTTTAAACTCACGTCTCTCAGCAGCTGCTATTAGGAGCTTAATATAACTAAAACTGGTAGCGATGTTCAACTTTTGCCACTCTGTTAAAAGAAGGCTAACACAATCAACTTCAGCTGGCATCTTTAATATTCTGAGTCCACGAGGCACCAATTTCCGTTCAATGCATGCCTCAAGATGACATTTCTCATATTGTGTTCTGGCTAACTTAGAGAGCAATCTCTCTAGGTCAAGCATATCAGTTCTCAGTGATAGAAAATCAGTAGTAACATCCACTTCTTCTTCGGGCTCCAAATTAACATTCAGAAGTGGGTTGTTCACATCTCTAATCTTAGAAATAAATGTGTCAACACTACCTTCTATCAAAGCTGTCGAGGCTCAACATTCAGGAGTATAATCTAGCTCAACTTGTATAGCATCCTCAGCCATGGTAACTTCGTAGACAGGCTCACAAAAAACAGAAGCAATTGATAAAAACAGAGCCAAAAGAACAATTGTTATAAAAGCATAAGCAAGCAGCCCCCTGAAGTCAAGAGGCAATAAATCCAGGCTGAGAATATATCCAAAGATATAAATAAAGTCCACAGAAGATAAATCAGGTACCAGTTTAATAGAAGACACAAGCGCTTTCACATAGCTTCATCAGGTGTAACCATTTCATCTAAAAACACACCTTTATACATGCATTAATTGATCACATGACTGAAACTTTTAAAGAGACAAAACTCATTTTATACTAATATAATATAAACAAATAACTAAATACAAATAACAAATACAAATACAAATAAAAATGTATAAACAGATGAATTATATATATATATATATATATATAAATATAAATATGAGTACTACTATTAAAACATAGCTTAAATAAAACTCAAGTGCCTAAAAAGTACATCTCCTATTTAGTGGTCTGTTACGTAATATGGGCTTGATAGGAACACATTCAGGGTAAGTGCCACTTGTGAGACCGTACATGTTGTTTATCTGGCTGAGTGCCAACAATGTCATTGCTTCTATATAGGCAAGACAGACAGAACTCTTAGAGAGAGAATGAGAGAGCACCTATATCACATTAGAAAGAAGTCTAGAATCAATGCTTTGGCAAAACATATTAGCACCATGGGTGAACATCATAAATTTACTTTCAGAGTTCTATCTGTTATCTATGAGAATAATAGAGGGGGTGATGTGAGAGTTAAAACTGAAGAGACAGAAGCAAAATGGATAGTTAGACTGAGATCCCATATAGGACATGGTCTCAATGAATGTGGATGCTATACAAGTTGAGCTGGATTATACTCCTGAATGTCGAGCCTCGACAGCTTTGATAGAAGGTAGTGTTGACACATTTATTTCTAAGATTAGAGATGTGAACAACCCACTTCTGAATGTTAATTTGGAGCCCAAAGAAGAAGTGGATGTTACTACTGATTTTCTATCACTGAGAACTGATATGCTTGACCTAGAGAGATTGCTCTCTAAGTTAGCCAGAACACAATATGAGAAATTTCATCTTGAGGCATGCATTGAACAGAAATTGGTGCCTCGTGGACTCAGAATATTAAAGATGCCAGCTGAAGTTGATTGTGATAGCCTTCTTTTAACAGAGTGGCAAAAGTTGAATATCGCTACCAGTTTTAGTTATATCAAGCTCCTAATAGCAGCTGCTGAGAGACGTGAGTTTAAACTCATTGATGACATTAAGAATAAGTATGCATACTTGAATAACAACTACAATGGTGATTCCCTCACTAGACTGATGATAGATACTATAAGCAATGTAGACACCTACAAGCACAAACTGCTACAAATCAAATTGAAAAAACTACAGAGAGATCGTTCTGATTTCTCATCAGGCCACATCTTCATGTGGCCACATGAACCAATGAAATCAGAGCAAACGGCAGCTCCAGCTCAGCAAGCACAAACGGAAGGGAGCGCACGTTTACAAGAACTTGATAATGTCTTGATTCAAGACAATAGTGTGTTCAACGAAGATATTACCTCCAATAAGCATGACTTGCCTATATATATATATATATATATATATATATATATATATAGAGAGAGAGAGAGAGAGAGAGATAGGTTAAATATATATTTCCCCAAAGCACATTATAATTCATTGCATATGCAAAAAATTCAAGTCACTATGAAAAAAAAAGATAGAAAGACATAAAAGATGTGTTCCTAAGTATTTTCCATGCGTTTGATTCAGAATGGAAAGTGTGAATTTCTACTTTTGATGCCAGACCTATTTATGTGTCTTGTAATTTGGTTTGGTCCAGGCATAGTGTGTGTTTGCATGCACCAGAAGGTTTGGCTGTGAGATATATTTGCTGGGTGCTGCTGCTTTTTTCGCTCTGAGTGAGAAGGCCCAACTAGGAATACGACTGGACTTATAATGGCTGCAGGAAGTTATTTACGGTCCTTTATTGTCAATCTTTTGATTGACAAGGACAATGACACATGGACTGATGGTTCTAAAGCTATTAACACTAGCAACAGGACTGTGAGAAACACTGAGGTGAGTCGCATCTCAGAAATGGAGTGTTTTTTTAAAGAACTTTGTGTGACTACTAAAAAATTTAGGTCTAAACTATGGCACATTAAATTACTGAAGGTGTACCAGGAGCCCGATATTGCACCATGCAGCCTCAGAGTATATGTGGAGCCAGGAATGGGTAACGAAGATAAAGAATTTATGCAGAAATGGTGAACTATACAGAATGTTGCGTCCAAGCTATTTATAGAACTGTTAATATAGTTTTATGAGAATTCTTTGCATAAAATTAAAGGTAGGTTGGACTCTTGTTTAGAATCTATCCAGTTATTTGAGCAACAGTCTGAATACCCAAGGTTGTATGATAAATATATTGAAGAAATGCGTGTTTTTGAGACTGAAGTGAAAGCAAGGAAGCTTAAAAGAAGTCAACAGCATTCTACACAACAAGTAGCAGGTTACCAGATTCGTTTTTGCAATATAAACTTCATCAGACAAAATTCTAAAGCATTTCTAACATTTAACTGACATTTACTGGAATTATTAATTAACCACAATAATAGTATAATAGATTCTTTGTTTAAAGACTTGAATGGTTTAGACAAAGTAATTTGAGAGGATGCTCAGTATGAAACTATGAAGTTTGAGCACCTAAGGATTTACAACAGTATAGACCAGTATATCAATAATCTGAAGGATGGCAAGTTAAATAAAATTACTAGGGATTTGAGTAACTATGCTAATGGCTCAGATTACCCAAGACCCCCAGGCTCATACAAAAAAAGTCAAATACAACAGTGGCAACAAGAACATGCGTTTTAATACAGCCACAGAGTATGAGTTTGAGGAAGAGGTAGCTGAATTCACAAGTGAGCCAGCCTTAAACTATGAGAAAGACTACCATGAACTCAGAAGAAGTGAGTGGCTTAGAAACAAAGATAATTCTTATGGAAAGCAACAGTTTCAGATGGGGTTTCAAGCAGCGGGGTTTCAAGGGGCAAGACCCAAAAACAAGAACTGGAGGCCATAAATCCTATTTTTTTTTGAGTGACACAAACTTAAATAATTCCAGCATAAGTCATGAACATTTAGAATGTGAAGCATCTATAGAAATTGAATGCTTAAGTTATGAAACTTTCATGTTTTCTGATCAATCAAATGGTGGTTTTGCACATTATGATTTAAATCAAAGTGAGATTAATATTGCTTCACTAAATATGACTGCAAACAGTGAATGTGAAATAATTTTCAATCAGCAGAAAGATTTTGCAGTTTATAATTACTCTAATTTATGTATTGATGAACATATAGCTGAATTTTAATCAAAAGGCATGCTATTTGTACCTTCCAAAGGATTTAATATTACTGATACCATGATAGACCTTAAACTTTATGTAAGAAAATTTAATTTAGCTTTGTTACATAGGAATCATGGACAGAACAATAGTCATAATTTATATTCCATCAGTTCTACTTATAACCCTCATTTACATCTGAAACTTGCAATTTATGAGAAGTTGTGCAAATTAAATCTGCACAATCTAAACAAATATAAAAATAAGAATAGATCAACTTTTGATAGCATGAATTTGAGTGTGGATGAGTAGAATATTTTGAGGTACTTAAAGAATGGGAATGTTAGAATTATGAAACCAGATAAGGGGGTGGGGTGGTTGTGATGAATACTGCTTTGTATAACAACAAATTGCAAAGTATTTTAGAAAATGACAGCTATTAGGTGGTTTCCATTAATGCGTTGAACGGGGCATATAAGAAAATATATTGTCAACTGACTGACATCTTTTTAGATAAAAGAATAGTCATCAACCTTTACAACTACCTAAACATAATAACCCCTAGAATTCCTATGTTCTTTGGTATTCCTAAAATCCACAAGGGGCTTCATGATCCTCCTATGAGGCCCCTTGTGGATGGTAGAGATTCTTTATCATCAGCATGCACCCAGTACCTAGATAATGAACTCAAAAAATATTGAAGAAGGAGGATCAAATTTGTAATGATTCCTGGACATTTTTAGAGCATATCAATAGAATAGAGTATGATGTGAATGATATATTGGTCACCATTGATGTTAGAGACCTGTATACCGTAATTCCACAAGATATTGGTTTATATTGGGTCAAGGAACTATTGTTAGAGCATAAAGTGGACCATGACAAGATACATTTCATCATGGAACTTTTGGAGGTAGTATTAACAAACAACTTTATATCGTTTAATGACAAATATTACCAAAAATAATTGGCATAGCTATGGGATCTGCCTGTGGTGGAGCATATGCCAATAGTGTCATGGCATATTGGGAAAGGAAATATGTTGTTCAATCTAATTATTATCCCCATATAAAAGTGTATTACAGGTTTCAAGATGACATCAGTATCAATTGGAAAGGATCCTAAAATATTTTAGAAGAATATTTAGAATATATTAACACCACAACCACATTCTTGCATTTCACTTGGGTAGTAAATAATGATCACATGGATTATTTGGATGTGCATCAGTTTAAAGATGTGACCTGTGAAGCATATGCAACCACAATTTATAGAAAGAAAACCTACTCAAACTCTTTCTTACACTACAGCAGCTGACACCCGGAACATCAAAAATGGTCAGTTGTAAATGGGAAATTGGTGAGAGCTGCTCGTATGGTGTATAGAAAGGAGGATTTCTTAAACGAATGTACCAGTTTGAAATCCATGTTTGTAAAAAGAGCTTACCCAGTGGATTTGGTTAATGATTTAATAGAAGAGGTAATTAGAAAGAGGGAAAAATGGACATTTTAGGCCCATCATTAATAAGGAGATGGGACCAAGTGAATCATCACTACTTAGAGATGTACTTGTACAACAAGCAAATAGTCTTTCTACTAGTCTTCATCCTCTTGATTATATAATGGTAGAGGCTGATACTATGTTCACAAGATCTTTGACTATTACTTTTACAAATGATTTCCACATGTTAAGATGGGTCTTTAATAAAAATTGGGAAATCTTGATGGAAGATCCTAATATTAGAACTCATTTAGGTGATAAACCTGTTATCACCTATAGGAGAGGCAAGAACATGAAAGATTTGCTAAAAAATAGCAAGTCACTTCTTTACATGCTCAGCATGGTATGTACAAGTGTTGGACATGTAACTAGTGCCATAAGGTCATAAGGTCAGAACAGTAGACACATTTACAGTTAAAAATGTTGAAATGCAAATTAAAGCTAAATATAATTGTAAATCAAAAGTCATAGTATATCTTGCTACTTGTGAATTATGCTTGGTGTTTTATATAGGAAAAACTGAGAGGAGGTTTAGTCAGAGAATTTACAAGCATAAATATGCTATTAAAAAACAAAATCTCAACAATGCTTTAGCCTGTCACATTCATGAAAATGTTAGCTATTCATTTAAGTTCATAGCAATCGACCATATAGAAATTAATGAGAGGACACCATGGGGTGCCAATTTGGAACTTAAAGAACTAAAATGGCAGATATTTTTACAGGCTGATAGATGGCCAAGCATTAATGACAGAGTATCAATTGTCCCAGTTTTGAAATTAAAGGCACTTAAAAGAAAGACGATAGAGAAGGAAAACTAATGCTTAGTATTTAGAATATAAATGGATAAACTGTTTTAGGGCTGACAACCCCCTTTTTATTGTTTTATTGTGCATTTTCAATTAAACTTTGGATGTTGGACTTCTGGACTTTTTTCATTGTGTATACATAAAAGAGCTAAGGGGAAGACTGGCCATTTAGGAGAGGCGGTAGGAAGCATCTCAAGCGAAGGAACCATTAAAATGGAGAAAACTTTCAGGGACTTAATTAAAATGTGAATGTTAATGACAATGATGATAGCCTTATTGTCAATTTAACCACATCTAGCTTAACTGTGAGTGAAAAGAGTGTACTCAATAAAGGTTTGAGTTATGTGCCATCACATCTTTTTGTCTCAGTATGATGTACGTATGGATAGCAAAAATTTTTACAGAACTCTTAAACTGAAATATTTTTTTAGTACTAAGTACAAAACTGTGAATGTTATGCCTCCTTGATTTAGTGTAAAGAAGAGTACCTTCACCCCTCCATATCATCATAGAGTGAAGTTATTTGAAGAAACTGTGTTACGTGATTTACAAAGTAATCAAAGTGAAACATTTAAGCACTACGATGATGATTTATCTAAGAGTGAAAGGTTAGGGTTGACACAGTTAAAGAATAATAAGGATGTGGTTGTACTGAAGGCAGAAAAAGGTGGGGTTACTGTAATTTGGGAAACATCAGAGTATATTAATGAAGTACAGAAACAGTTAAATGATGGTAGATTTTTTTTAAGTGACCTTTAAATCCCACTATTGACTTTAAGCATAAAATTGATGAGATGCTTTTGAAATTTAAAACAAATGGTAGTTTAACTGAAGCCATTTATAAAGAATTAATAGTGCAGGATTCTAAACCCCCAAATTTTTATATACTCCCTAAGATACACAAGAATGTTTCCACCTCACCCAGTAGACCTATAGTATCAGGCAGAGGCTTTCTGACTGAGCTGTTTCAATGTATTTGGAGAATCATCTCAAACCACTATTACATTTGGTTAGGGCTAGGCTGAAAGATTCGAGTGAATTTCTAAGACTGATGAATGACTTGCAGGTTACTCATGATTCAATATTTGTACTTTAGATGTACAGTCATTGTGGTATCACTGCAGTATCATTTTGGCTTACTGAGTATGGATTATATTCTGTGGAACACTGTCAACTGTTGTTACAGTTGATAGAGTTTGTACTGGAACACAATGTGTTCTATTTTGGTAGGCGGTGCTACATGTAAGTCAGGGGAACAGCTATGGGTACCCTGATATATGCCGACCTATTTATGGGGTATATTGAATATGGTATGATTTATGATGAAAGAAACCCTTTTAAAAAAAAGATCTAATGATGTGGTGGCATATTTTAGATGACTGTTGGGCAATTTGGTCAGGTTCATTGTCAGAATGGAGGTCACTTGTGGAATATTTGAACTCCAATGAATTTGGACTGGTGTTTGTAGATTGGAAAGACTCTTTCTCCATAGATTGTTTGGGTGTCCATGTTACCAAAGCTGTAGCTGGATCAATGGTTACTGTCTTTACAGGCAACCATTTACTAGGAATGCTTTACTTGAGGTGGGTAGTTGCCACCCAAGGCATATGGTGAGTAATATAACTAAAGCATAGTTCCAAAGGCTGAGGCAGATCTGTAGTAATGATAATGACTACAGGATGGAGACAGAGAAGATGGACAATAGGTTTATTAAGAGGGGTTATAATAGATCTCAGATTAAGAGAGAGAAAAATTTGGCACTTAATTTGAAAAGGGAGACCCTATTGTATGACACCCAAGAGGTAGAATCTATTCCCGTAGCACCCGAAACATCTAAAGTTAGATTCGTAACCACATATGGCACTAAATGTTTAGAAATAAGAGATATAATTGATAAACAGTGGCATATTTTAAAGTCTGATGACTTTTTTGACCAATGTTTGGATGAACATTGCTCTTACAGTTATCAACGTGGCAAAAATATTGGGGAACATCTTTCATGGTACAAAAGAATGAATACAGATAAAAGTGAATATAGGGGTAGTACAGTAAGAGATTGCAATTGTTGTGGGAACTGTGTTTACTACAAGGTCATATCTAGATCCGGGTCATTCACTTTGGTAAATACTCCTGAGGTATTTGAGGTTAGATACCTTATTACCTGCCATACTGAGTGGGTCATCTACATGGATATTTGCCAGTGTGGGGCCTTTTATGTGGGACAGACATCTAGACCCTTCAAAAATTGGATAGCAGTACATCTTAGCAATATTAACTCTCAGAGAACAAGGAGTGCTTTATATAAACATAAGATTGAATATGCTTCAGCACACTTTGTATTTGTAGGTATAGATTTGGTTTGGGGTAAGAATTTATCTGAAACAGAGAAAGAATTTTGGATAGAAAAGAAAAACCGTGGATAGTAAATTTAGGAGCTGCTTATAAACCCAGCCTTAATGAGAATTTTTGAAATGGGTATAACATTAATATATATGCACATTTAGGGGTATTTATATGAATATACTTTCACTTATGTATAAGTGTATATATGTATATGTAGGAAAACGTGTGTGTATGTGTGTGTGTGTGTGTGTGTGTGTGTGTGTATACATGCATGAATGTGTATGTATATATACTTATATACATGTTCAATATGTATTTTGGCCTGGGATAATTTATTAAAGAATAAGAATGGGGACTTTAGAATTTTGCTTCTACTGTGTAGTTTTTTTCTGTATAGCTTTTTCTAATATTTTTTTTATCTTTTTTTCATATTCACTTGAATTTTTTGCATATGCGATTAATTACAATGTGCTTTTGGGAGATATATATATTTAACCTATATCTATGTGTATATATATATATATATATATATATATATATATAAAATTATGTTTAATATATATGTACTTTGGGTTAAGTGGTCACCACTTTATAATATTTATGTCAATACTGAGTATGTTTCTTTAAATAATGTGCTATTTAAATGTGAATTGAGAGGGGATGCTTTATTCCACTGATGATGCCAGGGGGCAAAACTGGTTTGGTTGTGACTGTCTGTGTACCGTAGCATTGTTGCCATGTTTTTGGAATTTATCCTGCAATAAAGACGTGTTACTAAGTATTTTCTTTGTGTTTGATTTGGAATGCAAAGTGGGACTTTCTATTTTTGATGCTTGACCTATATATATATATATATATATATATATATATATATATATATGTGTGTGTGTGTGTGTGTGTGTGTGTGTATTCCACACATTTGGTCAAATTACACTTAGTCAAAAATGATACCAGGCATTGTACTTCACTGAAAGCTCACTTGACTGAAAGCTCATTTGGTCAAAGTTCATTTGGTCGAAAATGGAATATAGCCCCTGCCCCACTGCAGTGCAACCCTGGAGTGAGAATATTAAATAAGGGGGGGGGTGTGAGTGGCATAGCCCCCCACATAATTTTATTGTATTCATATATATATCTTTAGTAAAAACTACTGGCATAATGAGGGGGGCTGTGCTATATATGTATATATATATATATAGAGAGAGAGAGAGAGTGAGAGAGAGAGAGAGAGATTTATACATACACACACACACACACACACACACACATATATATATATATATAGATATAGATATAGATAAAATAGTATACATATACTTCTTTATTTTATTATTTCCTTTTGTTAAGCAGTCAAGTATGATGGGCTATTTTCTGTCACAACCCTGGCTCAGAAAAGCAAACAAAAATTAAAAATGAAATTTTGCAAATACAAATTTAAAGGCAATGGTTTACCAGACCAATATTCACAAAAAAATCTGCAATATTATGTAAATATTTCAAAGTGTAATTATATGCAAAAGGTGAAGAAATTATTTTAACAAGAAGAAGTAATTTAAATGGTATGTTTACAATGTACGTACAGTAAGAAACATCATAGAGTTTATGTTGTTTCCTGCAACTGTGAGTTGTATAATCCTTTACTCTAAGACCTCAATCTGCCAGGGTAGAAGGACCACTGGACTGCAGCCAAAACAGAAATACAAATACATTTTCCTTCTTTAAATTGTATGATAACTTCAAAATGTTATACTATGGACTCCAGCACACTCTCAACTAAATGAGTTTTGGTTTTCTTTCTTTTACAGTTTTTTCTCCTCTTCCTCTATGGCCAGCGCAGCTTATAGAATGACGTTTTGCAATTCATTAATCTTTTCTTTACAACTATATTTTATAGGAAATACTGGTATTTTGTAAAAAAGGGTAGAGTTGTCTTTAATGAGTGAGGAGAGGGAGATTTGTCTTGTACTGCTTTCAGACAACAGCTGTAACCATTAGAAGCAACAATTCCCAGTGCCATTTTATTTGTATATAACAAGATCAGCGCATTTCATATCTAATTCTGCAAGATAAGCTTCGGTAAGCAGTTTCTAAATCTGATACCATACAGCACTTCTCATTAGGCTGTAACACTTTATTTACTGTATTTGTAGGTTGATATCTATGTGGCGTTATACAGTTCCAGATATAAATGCATAAAGATGACGGCTCTACCACATTTGCTAAAATTTCGAAATGTATACAGATTTGGTCAATTTTATATGCAATCTGTGAAGCAAAATAGTATTAGGAGACAGTAGTCCTGGTGTTATCAGGAAACTGCTTAATGAAATGCAGGGACTGTTGTTTTGAGTATGAAACAAACCGCAGAACTATTTTATAGTTACTAATGTGCATTTGCAGTGCAATGAAAAAAACACATCAGTCTGAATCTTTCATTGGTTAAAAGAAAGTAGCTGTAATGAGTGCAGAAACTTGTGGTGTTTTAAAGTATTTTAAGGCGATATTACTGCGATGGTAATTGTTGCCCTTCTAATAAAGATACTGCTTTCTTTTTACCTCATGGCAAACCTCATCTTGCCTTGCAACTAAACCTCAGTACTTCAGTCCTTTCCCTTGATTTTTTTTCTGATGTTTTTTCCTGTAAACATTTGTATCCCTTTTAATAACTGTTAGCAGTATTTGGCTGTACATTTTTGTCAGGAGCTCTGGATCGCTGTCTCAACTGGCAGAAATGTCTTCCATTTTGACAGCCTCAGAGTCATAACCTCTGTCTGATTTTCCATATCTTCTTATGCTATAGGACTATATCTGAATAAAGCTGGTATGATACTCATTCTGTGAGCATCCTGGTTTGATGTCTTAAATTTTATGAAACTGTTAATAATATAGAACCATGCAATAACTTTTACATTAGTAAAGTAACTGCAATTACCTTTATCCTAGTAGTGTAACTGTGGTAACCTTTATGCTAGTTGTGTAACTATGATAGTCTTTATGCTAGTAGTGCAATTACGATAACCTTTATGCTAGTACAATAATTGTTGTGATAAACTTTATGTAAGTAAATGTAATTGTGTTAACCTTTATAATGTTAGTGTAATTGTGATATCCTTTATGCTAGTAGTGTAATTGTGGTAACCTTTACAATGGTTGTCTTTCGGCTTTTTCCCGGTAAGGGGTCGCCACAGCGAACTCCGGTCCACTAATGATTGGCAGTAGATTTTTACGAAACACCGAGGTGCCATCTCGACTCCCAACCTTCAGCGAAGGCATGCCCATTTACGCACACATGTCTTTCGAACGCTACCCAACCATGGGGAGGACATGCAGACTCCACACAGAAGGCACTCCCAAGCCAAGCCGAGAATCGAACGGGAGAGCTTCTTGCTGTGAGGTAACAACGCTACCGCTGTACCACCATGGAATATGTGATAACCTTTACAATAGTAGTGTAATTTTGATCACTTTTTGGTAGTAGTGCAATTGCAATAACCTTTTGCTAGCAATGTAATTGTGATAACTTTTATACTAGTAGTGTAATTGATACTCATTAAATTGCATTTGATAAGGAAATGTAGATGAATGGCAAAGCACTTTACTGTCCTGTATAAAATTTATGCAGTGGTGTTGATCTCACACTATATTTGAACTCTGCCATAAGCCTGTGTTCAGATGGAGTTTATTGTACAAAAATGCTTATGGTTGCCACAGCCAGTGTAAGTATGTATCTTCTGGAGGATCTCACTGTGGTTGCTTTGCCCAGTGGTGTGCAACATCCCCTCCAGAGGCACAGTGTAATCTGACTGCACTATAAATTTCATGCCTTCCATGACACAACACATTGGACAGGTACCATTTATGTTCTGCATCCCTGCTATGTTCACCAGCTCCCTTTGCATTCTTCTGTCATTTAGGTTGTTTTTGCTGCTTAACCTACATCTCTACCCTCAGCTCTTAGCAATCATATCCTTACTTTGTTTCATAGCATATTTTCTTTGTGAATTTCTTCCTCGAGTCACAAAATAAATTAAGCATGTTAGTAATACCATCTGTGCACATAATACTATTACACCAGGTGGACATGCATGGTCAGTGCTCACAGCAGCTACTCATACTTTACCCTGGACTCAGGTTGCTCTAATGCCATCTTCCCCACGTCCCTATCACAGCCACAATAAGAAGCTGCTGGTTGTGCACAGTGGTGTATCTACATCCATTTGTAATTAGACTTGAGGCTTGTCTCTCTCTCTCTCTCTCACACACACACACACACACACACACACACACACACACACACACACACACGCACGCACACACACACACACACACACACACACAAAAAACAGTGCTGACTCGGCTGCAATCATGGAAGTGGAATTTCTTAATACCCAGAATAGTGTTTACCCTCCTACTATTTGTGTCACTCCACCCCCTTGACTTCTGGTGGACAAGGAGCTTACATATAGATGCATCACTCCATCATAGGAACTTTCCTCACATTATCTGCGCTATGTGATGACAAATATAGTAGTTCCAACGTATTTTGCTTGTTTCCATTTTTTCTTTTTCTTTTTCTTGTCATCCAGTGGTCTTCCTACTTTTTGACAGATTATTAATCATTCTTACTCTGGGTTTAGAGCAAAGTACTCATCACATGGAGTTTCTATGGCCAATGTTTGTTCACAAGCCTTCTGGCATGATGTAATTCCTTTAGCTGGTACATCATCCTTTACAGCATTTTACAGTCTCAGTTTCTGTCAGGGTATTTTCAAATTATTACATTTCCAGTTCTAGTTCATTGTATTTGCACAGTGATTCAGTGTCCCCACAGTTCTCAAACTGTTAAAAGTAAGCAGATAAACCTATTACCATGTTGTAGAAGTATGAAACCTTGACTGTGAGCTCGGTGAGACAGATTCAATAAGCAGACTTCTCCGAGGATCTGGCTGATGGCATACGTTGACAAGGCAATATTGCCAGTTCAATAATGGCAAGGGGAAGGGACTGGGCTCTGGCAAAGGCTACAGCCATCCCCATGGAGACATTAGTCTTCAAAATTGATCGAACACAGGGGAAACTCATTGGCACATCCTCTGTGTGTGTTTGCCATAAAGCACAGCAGTCCTGGGTCAAAAAGCTACTGACTGGCCAGTTTCCAGTTGCCCAGTTTGAGTTAACTGACTTTGTTGAACAAAAGCTATATGTAAAACCAATAAACCTGCCAAATATGAAATAAGAATTTCTGTAGGTTCACTGACAGGATGGAGCTTGGAAGTGGATGACATGATGATATGGAAGAGGCTGGACATCCTCTGTGTCCAGGATCAAGATGGAAGGGCAGTACAGTAAAGCCACTTGGCATCGGATCCAGAGTCTACTACTCAGGAAGAGGACATACTAGAAATGGTGTGGGAATTGTGGTGCAGGAGAGGTTTCAGAATGCAAGGAGGGATGTCAGAATTAATGACAGACTCACGGCAATTAGACTCTAACATAATGACAGGGCAATATTCATAATCTCAGACTATGCCCCACAGAAGGGTTGTGATAGTAAGGAAAAAGTGCATTCAGACAGCAGTTGAAGGACCTACTAGATAAAGCAGGACAACATAAATTGGTGTTGATAGTGGGTGACTAGAATGACAGACAGAAGTGGATACAAGGACTGCCTAGGTCCACATGGTTGGGGCAACAGGAATAAAGGAGAAGCCATTCTAGACTTCCATCTGGAAAATGGCTTGATAGTAGTCAGCACATGGTTCAGCAAGAGAGACAGTCACAGGATCACATACAAGAGTAGCCAAAATGCAACTCAGGTAGATGTTCTCCTCATAAGGAAATGGCACTGGGGTGGAATCAGTGATTGCAAAATCATTCCCAGTGAAACAGCCAGACTGCAGCATAAACCACTGGTTGCCACAGTCAGCTGCAATCAGCTGGAAGCAGTGGTCAGAGAAGACTCTAAGGTCAACAGAGACCAGGTTGAAGACCTGGAAGTTGGACAGAAAGCAAGCACAACAGTTCAATGGATTTCTCAGGGCTCAAGCACCTCAAGAAGAACAGAAAATAAGTGCAGATGAAGAAGAATGGCAGTGCCTGAAAACAGCATGTGTGAGGACTACAGAACAGATATGTAGGCGAGCCAGGTATAGCAATAAGGTACATAAGGAAAGTTGGTGGTGGAATGTAGAAATCCAGGAACACATCAAAAGAAAGAAGGAGTACATGGAAAAAGTGGGAGCTAGGAAAATCGAACAGGCTAGGAAGGAATACTGGTTGGCTAACAAAGAGGATAAGAAAGGAGTTACATTAGCAAATAACAACACATCAAAAGCACTCTACCAGCTTCTGGAAAATGAGTCAGTAGATGGCACAAAGAAATTGTATCAGGTTGCAAGGCAAAGGCAGAATGACAAAGAAGATACTCAGACACCCTTCATAAGGTATGCCTGAAACAACCTGCTCACCAGTCCACAGGACATCCAAGGCAGAAGGAACAAAGGCTGGAAGGAGTACTATCAGCAGCTTCTGAATGAAGAAAACCACAAAGAAGCTGTGCTACCCCAGACACAGACAGAAGAGGAGGAGTCCACCATAGAAGAAGTAAGAACAGCACTAAGGAAATGAAGTCAGGGAAAGAAGCAGGCTCAGATGAGGTCACAGCAGATATGATCAAGATGTTGAGTAAGATATGGGAGAAATGGTTCCTCAGGGTACTTATAGCAGTGTGGAGAGCAAGCTAAATCCTAGATGTCTGCACAATAAGCATACTTGTGCCAGTGTTCAAAAACAAAGTGGACATTCACAACTGTGGTTAGTACAGAGGTATCAAACTCCTGTCATATTACATGAAAGTTCTGGAGAGGTTAACTGAGAAACAATTATGCAGAGTAGTAAAAACTAAGATAAGAAATGAGCAGTTCAGATTCAAATCAGGATGCAGCAGAACTGACCTGGTGTTTGCAGTGAGATAGATAGTTGAGAAGAAGTCCAACTGGGCGTTCCTAGACTTTGAGAAAGCATATAACAAGGTCCCATGAAAACTGAAAGAAAGCTGATTTGGGTGGTCCTGCGGTGGTTCAAAGTCCTAGAAGCATTGGTAGGATTAGTTCAAGCTATGTACAAGGACCCAATGACTCAAGTACAAACAGTATTCGGTTTCACAGACGGGTTCTCAGTGGAAGTTAGTGCGCATCAGGGTTCATCTCTGAACCCACTGCTGTTCAAACTGTTGAAGGACTACATTAACAAACAGGTCAGAGTGGACAGATCAATAAAGTCGCTGCATGTACATCATGTAGCTTTACAGGGAGACTGAACAACTAACTCAGGAAAGGATAGGGGAATGGAATGAAAAACTGAAGGCATATAGGATGAAAGTGAGTACGGATAAGACAACTGTAATGCCAGCAAAAGGGTGAAATCAGAAGAAGCTGAGAACAGAGACAGAAGGAAAAATAGGGGAACAGCTTAACAGCTTCAAGTATCTGGGAGGGGTGGTCGAGCAGATGGGAAGTGCGAATGAGAGGATCAAAGCTAGAATCAAAGGGCTGCAGCCAACTGGTACAGAGTATCAGTTGTAGTACATGACAGAAGAATGCCAAAGAAGCTGAAAAGTAAAATGTACAAAACAGTGGTACAACCAATGCTACTGTATGGTATAGAAACCTAGGCAGTAAGCCAGAGGATATAGATGAAGTGCCTGAGATGGGTGGTAGGAGGCACACTGTGGGACAGATGAAGAAATGAGGACATAAGAGTAGATGACAAGTAACTCTACCTGCAGAAAAGATCAAAGAGAACCAATTACTGTGGTTCAGAATACATGTGCAGAAAAGCAGAAGGCAATCTGGTGAAGAAGATTTGGGATAAACAGGAAGTAGGCAAGAGGAAATGGGGGCAGCCAGCAAAGAAGTGGATGAATTGTGTAAGAGAAGACCTGCGACAATCAGGCATGAATGTCAAAGAAGGCAGGAGACTGGTATTGAACAGAGTGACAGAGATAATGATAACTGACATGATACCCTAACCCCATGTAGAAATTGGAAAAAACAGAGGATGATGAAGAAGAAGAAGAGGATGATTATATGATGGTATATTGGCAATGTCTATCAGGTCAGAGTAGGTTTTAGCATTTAGTATGCTTTCTGTATATTAGTGAGAGTTGTTTCCTAGTTTTCTAACATAACTTAAGGAGGATTTGCAATTGTCCCTGATTCCAGATGCTAATCCGAGTTCATGGACTCCTTTAGAAATCAGATAGTGTTTTTGTTAATTCTTAGCCAAATACCTAATATTTTCATTGTCGTGAGTGGTCTTTATAGCTGCTGTATACTCTTAATGATTTTTTTTCCTTTTATTGGAGATTATGTTTATGTTCACAGAACACCAGGTTGGTTTGCTTTTACATTTACCATTGTATTTGATCTAGATGGAATTTCCAATGTATACATTTATTTATGTAGATATAAAACTCCTTTGTGAATGTATCTGCTAAAGTGATGTCTGGAGTGTGGGTGTTGCTACTAGTGAATTTCAAGACTTCAGAGAATTTGAGGAGAAAGGTTACTAGTTTATGGTCTGACATAATCAGAAAGAGAGTTACTACTGGAGTTGTATATCATGATGCTACATTTACAAGTACCAGGTCAAGAACATTTTCTCATCTAGTTGGGATAGCAGCAATCTGGTCCACTGAGATTTTATTTATTAGAACCAAAATCTTCTTTACATATCATACATTGGACATGTAGGTACTCCAATCAATTGATGGGTAGTTAAAGTCTCCCAGAATGATGGAGTTCTTATTTATGGTGAGTTCATCCATGCCATTTAGGAACCTGACAAATTTCCAAAGTCATAGAAGTTGTCCTATAGTAGGTGGTGACCTGATAGTTGATTTTATTTAATGTGATATGCCATTCAATAAGTTCCATTTATAGGCCCCTGGAAATCTGTATAGAGGTGATATGGTCTCTGACAAATTGGAAAGTTGCCAGTGGGTCTGAAGGTATAGTAGATGCTAGTCCCAGGTATGGAGGGAGGGCTTTCTGGACATTTAAACCATAATTCAGTAATTACACATATCTGGATGCCTTCCAAATGCAGGAGTGCATCAAGTTCAGACAGATTGTTGTTTAGACTTCTGACATTGAGCAATGCCCCTTTAATTTAATCATATTTTGATACCAAAACATTTGCTACACTGGAATGCTCGTTAATTGAACTTTGCCTGAAAAATGCACTATGGAGGCAGCAAGGGGTTTAGCCACTATGCAGATGTAAAGCAAGTAGGGCTGCCAAGAATCTCATTATATGCTGGCTACCTACTGTATACCGCTAGAATGATGCCAATTTAGCCAACTGTTGAAGTCAATCGTATTTTCTTTGTGCCTACATTCTTAATGTCTTTTAATCGGGAACAGTCTTCCTCATTTTGTTCATGGTGAAGGGAGGACTCCACCCAGTATCAGAGTTTTGCTTGCATATGTGACATGCGCAAGGGGCCAAGATGTCCCTTAAGGCTTTTTTACCTCAAGTCATTCACCCCCCCCCATGCACAGCTACCATGTCATAGTTATAGTTGTTTGGTGTCAGGGTCCCAAAGGTCCTTTTGATATCTGAGATCCTGGCACCTGAAAGACACTGTCATACTGTCTTTTTCCAGCCTATTGAGTGGGGAATTTGTGTCTCATTGAATCACCAATCGCTAAAACTTTTTTGTTTGTGGAATGATCTGGTGTACTGGCACAAAGGCCCTTTGTCTCACTGTGACTCTTTATTAAAAATAATATATTATGTGATGTAATGCTTGATTTTGACTTTTGCTGAGATTTAATCCTTCTAGGTCGTGAAGGCTTACATAACTGATTTCTTTACAGAGTCAGCACATGAGATTATATGGGAACATTACATGGAATGTCTTAGTATGATGCTGACAATCTGTGTATTTTGTGAGAATGAGGCTTCCACATCTCTTAAAAATTTGCATCTCTCACAAACAGAGTTATTTGGGCTTAAGAGTTTATTATACGTGATTATACATGAACATAAGGTATTTGCTACACTACATTAGAACACCTAATGCTAGGAGGCTGGCAAGAGAGGGGAGACAAGTAGGCCAGCCTTCCATTTACTACAGTGTAGCGTAAAATATGATTTGAGTTTAAGAGCTTAAATAGATATCTGTAGTCTATTGAAAGAGTTGGCCGGTTTAAGGATGAGTAGTTTAATTTTGTATGAATATCTTTTTAGGTAAATACATAACTGGTTTTAAATGTGATTGTAAGATTTACAGCTTGGGAATTTTGCTTAACAGTAGTATTGAGATTATTTGGAGTGGTTGTAGACTAAACTGTACAATGTAGTGCAGCTAGTGGTTACTACAAGCTACTTTTAGGGTGCTGGATGATCAGATCTGTGAATTATGCTGCAACATGCAGTTTGCTTCACCTGCACATAGCAAGAGTCTCTACTGATAGAATTTACTTGAGCTGGTTATAGTAAGAAAAGTTACAAGTGAAAGTGCCTGCATATGTGGAGTGCACAATTCATAATTACTCCACTAAATGCAGCTTCTCACAATATAAAATAAACAGATAAAAGGAAAGAACCAATGAACAAACAGCAAAAACTCTAACAAGTAGTGTTTATCTTCTTCAGAACTGTAGCAATTACACTCCTGCCACAAGATTAACCTCTACCAGTTCTAGATGACTCCCACACCTATCAGAACTGGCTGCTTGCTATAACTTAGAAAAGTGACTAAAACAGCAAATAAATGCGGCAACACATTTATAGGTTCATAGGTATGTACTAGGCAATCAGTCTGCAGACCATTACAAGCCTGTGGGAGGAAAAGCTCTTTCAGAAGTTTCCACTGGCCTCAAGGAGGTCAAGACATGAAAGACTAGGAGAGAATTTGTGGCTGCCCATCCTATTATATAGGTTTACCTTGAAGGTGGCAAGGGTGCTACACTGCTTAACATTTACAGGAAGTTTCTTCCCAAGCTGATGAATACATTAGGATATGAATCTGTCACACCAATATGTCTTATTTATCTGCTGGTGAAGGTTTAACCAAATATTGGAGGCAATATTAGTTCTGCATAAGAACAGAAATGCATCTTTCACATACCTTCTCAACAAGAATCATCAAAAATCTGGATAAAGGCCCATGGAAAATAGGTACAACTGGCCCGCCAAAAATCTGTATGCTGATTAACATAAAATTTGCATGCATAATTATGTAACCCTGCCCAATCTGATGGAATTGTGGGATACCAACTTTTAAAAGTAAATTGAACAGGCAAAATATTAAACACAAAATATAAACAGACCAATAGTGTTTTATTTATATTAATATTTAAACTTGCACCAAACTTTGAACTTGTTCAAAACTAAAATACAATTTTCTTTTATAAAAATAAAATTAACTGCTTCTATACAGGCAGCTTTACTTTTATCTACGTAATCTACCGAGTTATCTTAATCAACTTCAGGGCCATTACAATGTATATAAGTTATAAAACCAACCGTAAAATTTTAGAAAGATCGTTGTGAAGCTCTACACTTTCCAGTCAAAGCATAAATACTCTGTGGCTGCTCACACATGACATTATTGATAATAATGCACGCTTCTCAAACAGTCAGCTCTCCTTATAGCTAAAGAAAAAGTTTAGTCTTATTCCCACAAAAGTAGCACGGTTCCTCACTCTACAGAATAAACACTGATATTTGCCCCTGCAGTGGCATGCAAAGTGGGGCAAATGTCTGTAGCACTGGGGAGCATTCATTTGACATCCATTCTTGAAGGGTTACAGATATCAGGTGGAGATGACCAGCAGCAAATCTTGGGTCTGCAGTACCCCCTGGGTTAATCAAGCAGGATATGTATTCAGCACCCACTCACTATGCACCATCATAACATACACCCACATGCTTACAGAAGCACCAAGATGGTGAACAAAAGTGTAAAGGGTCTGCCAGCTATATGACAACAGCAGATGATGGTCAGCCTAATAAGACAAGCAGCTGTGCGTGAACAAATTCCTCCATTGCTAACATTTATGATGGTGTGACTGTGAACCTGTCAGAGAGAGTGGAAGAAACAGTAGCTCGGCAACACGCAAAAATATTTAAATCACTAATAGTATACATTAGTAAGGACAGAGATATTCTGAAAAAAGTAATACATTCTATTCCTGCTTTCTTGTTGTTCTGGAATTAGTATACATAATTATGAATTATGTATATT
>NC_056734.1:616533038-616568038 GCF_019279795.1 Protopterus annectens | reverse complement strand
GGGATGACAGTGGCTGTCCTCCACTCAGCTGTGATGAAGCTGGTACTCAGGCTTTGGTTGAATAGGGTGCCTAACAGTCCTGCAAGTTCCTGCCTGAGTTGATGTAGGATGCAGCCTGGGATTTTATCAGGTCCCATGAAGGCTGCATTTTTTGCCTTTGAGAAGTCAGTGATGGCTTGCTCCCTAGAGATAAGGGAAAGGGGGGACACTTGTTGGGGATGTCCTGATTTACTGATGGGAGGATAGAGGGGTGACGTTTTCACTGAACCTGTCTGCCAGCAGGTTGGCAATATCTATGGCGTTTGTGTATGTAGTGTCCTTGACCACCAGTTCTGGGCAGATTTTAGTGTTTCGTTTGTGACTGCAGACATACATGAAGAAGGCCTTATGATTGTATTTAGTAGATCTGGCCAGTATGGACTCAAAGTTTGCTTTGGAGGATTTCACTAGTGCTTTTATTTGCCTGTTCAGGCTAAGGAGAGATGGCTTCCAATTAGGTACCTACTTCTTCTTGGTCCTGGACAGCAATGTTTTCCTTTTATTATAGAGTTTATTTATTGCAGATGTCCACCAGACAGGCTTACTCTTCCTAGCTGTTATAGTTTTAAAAGGCTATGTCTCTGGCTTCCTCCCCTGTGGTAGTCTGACTTTCAAAGTCTCTCCCTCGCCTCTTTCATTGATATTGTCTGTTATGTAGGCTACTTTCCGCACATATTACTTAGTATCCCCCCCAACTAACCAGTATTGTTCTTGACTTATCCTCCATTAGTATAAATTGTCTCCTGCTCATTGTCCCAGATCTCCCAGCTGCTTGGCATCCTTGCTACACTCTGAGAGGGTCCCCAGTTAGTTCTGCTTTATTATTGGCAGATAATACATTTATTTTATTATTTTGCACTTCAGTAAGCTGTACTAAAGTGCTACTGCTTTAGTTTTGCTTTATTTGTTGATTTTGCACTTTAAAGATCCCTAGTATTATACTATTTATTGATTGCTGCAACTTTGAGAAGTCTTCTAGACAACATTACTGTGTAATTTGTACTTTGCATTTGTTGCCAGTACTTAATTGTTGCATTTTCTGCAGTTTTGGCCCTGCAAAACTACCATTTTACTTGGATGTACAAAGAGAAACCAGTTTGTCCAGGGAGAAGCAGTGCCCCACCTGCTTAGAAGTAGATACTCGAGTTACTACTCTTCTTTCCTGCAACAACTTACTGACTATCCGGATAGGGCCATATACCATGGACATGAAATTTCCTGCCACCTCCACAACCAGACTGGTGGATATGGGCATCCTGAGGCAATGTAGCAATTGGCTTTTGTTTAATTACACCAGCTAAATCTCAAACAAACCAATAAGTTATGTGTGAGATGTATTTATACAATGTCACTATGGCAAAGCTCTCGCATACAACCACATTTAATACCAACCAGGTTGTCAGAAATGTACATACTACAACCACCACACAATATGGGTCCAACACACAAATCCACATATGCTGAGGCTCTTAAAATAATCTCCCTAAATCCCAAAGACCTGTTAGATATTTGACCTACAACAAATATCATCAGCAGGCTCAAAAGCAGTCCACCAAAGTAAAACCCACTACAACACATAAAATCACATCACATGGAGCCTCAATTTTTTTGACATCAGAGACTCAGTTGTAAGAACACCAATGTCCCACTCACCAGGCTGAGCAAGGAGAAAAATCACAATCAGTTGTCTATCAGGGGGCCAAAGTCTGCCAAATCACCCACACAGTCAAGTCATTAGACTACACGTACCAGTACAACTTGGTCATAGTCTATGTGGGTGGATGTAAATGACCTGAGATGTACCTCCCTGGACTATATGAAGAGTGACATTGTGTTCCAGGCTGGTATGTGCGTAGCATTAAGAAGCATTCTACTGTCAACAAAGATGGCTCCACAACATGAACAGAAGATAGTTGCCTTTAATTATTGGCTTAACTTCTGGTGTAATTACAAAGGGGTGCAATATTTGTCAGGATGGGAGGAGATCATCAACACAGGATGTTGCTTTGCCAAGGATGGTCTGTACCTTTCCTCTCCAGGTTTCCAATATTGCCTAAAACATTGTCCTCCTCCACAGTGCCTTTGTTACTCAATGCCAAACTGATAAACCTTCCAACAAAGCAAAAGCATCTCAAGGCAATCTAAAAATGCTACTGCTCAATGCCAGGCGTCTAAACAAGAAACTCCAGCTCTCCTTATCCTGGAGAATGCAGGCATCTGTGGAGTTACCGAGACATGGTTTAAAGCTGCGGAGTGTACCCAAGCAGTCCAAGGCTACAATGCATCCTACACATTTAGGCCACCTACTGCACTACAGGGGCTAAAGGTGGAGGTGTCTCTATCTTCATCAATAACAAGGTTACCTCAAGGCTGGTCAAACAGAAAGATGAGATTGCACTTCTCCACGTCAAGGTTACTACAAAGTGTCGTACCATATCTTTGTCTGTTATAGGTCCCCCCTCTATGACTCAGGGAGCCCATAACTCATACTTAAACTTACTGGAGACACTCACCATTCAACCCCATACCTTATTCATGCCCCAATATAAAGTGGGAATCATACATGACTCCAAATATGCAGGTCCAGAGATTTCTGGACTTTGCAAGCTCTAACATCATAGACCAGATAGTCCATACATCCACTAGGGGAACAGATATACTGTACCTAACATTAACACGAGGCAACACTGCATCCCCCCACCTCTGGTAATGTTAAGCATAAGGCTGTCTCCTTTGAGATAAAAATAAAACATCATCCCAACTAACCCTGAAGCATTTAAGAAATATTTTGAGGGAAATGTCATATCATTATGTGACAACCTGACAAAATTTCAATCCCCCAAACCCTGAGAACACAGATGCCTATGCAGAATTGTTCACACATACTCTGTACAATCATGTCAAAAATGCATAGAGACAGCATTGCCTACCAGAAATAAGCTCAGAACTCAAAAAACAAGCCAGTTTAGTGGAATCCAATAACAGTAGGTTGTACAATATAAGGAAGAAAGTCATAGCAAAAGTCAGGAAATACAATGACCACCAGGATAAAAACTGTCTCATTAATATAAACAAACAACTCAGAGGGCAAATCAGGTCAGGTCTATATCACATTATTGAAATTCCAAAATATCAAACACCATAAGCTCGACCTTGGAATCTCGAAATGTGATATACTCAAACGCTCAGAACAGCAAAATTTTTCCAAGGGAAAAAAATTGCTGTTCCGAGAAAACACACACACAGCACAAGCACACCAAAATACATAATGCACGCATACACACTTGACAAAACCCTACACTAGACCGTCTATCCACTTACCTTAACCCAACCCTAACCCTAAAGTCCCTAACTAATGCACACTCACCTTACCTGCTACCTAACCCTAAGGTCCCTAACTATCCAAGAAATGGAAACCAGTCTGGTGGACTCCTGCCATAAACAAGCTATACAATAGAAGGAGCAAACTAGTACAGAAAAGAGTCAAATCCCAAGAAGGGAAGACATCTCTGATCAGTATCAGCAAGAAACTACAATCCCTCATAAAATCATCCAAGGCGAGCTTTGAAAGAAAAATTGCCAAAGACTCCAAAGATAACCACAAGGCATTCTTTAGCTATGTCAAGAATATAAGTGGCAGTGCACAGATCTGCTCGGAGTTAGTGCAGAATGGCACAAAATACACTGAACCGACCAATATCACTAACATCCTGGCAGACAGGTTCAGCGCAAACTTCACCCCGCTCTCACCCCCCACAAGGACCCATAACCATACCAGAAAAATGTAGAGTCCCTGAAATCACAGACACTCAGGTTAAAACAGCCCTCTCCAAAGCCAAAAACACAGCATCAATGGGACTGGATGGTGTCCCACACTGCGTCTTACATGAGCTCAAAGACGAACTAACCCCTCACCTAAACATACTGTTCAAACTCAGCCTCTCCACAGGCTACATACCCATAGAGTGGTGCACAGCAATGGTTATTCCACTTCACAAAGGTGGAGCCACAACAGACCCCGGGAACTATCACCCTATAAGCCTGACTAGCTTGGTCTGCAAGGCTATGGAGCACATCATCATGGAACTCATTAACAGAGACATTGGGAACCTCCAAACACTGGACCCTACCCAGTTTGGGTTTGTTAAGGGCAGATCATGCCTCCTAAACCTGGTGGACTTCTTTGAGACAGTTACCAAGGCTATAGATGAGGGAAAGGTGGTACACACAGCCTATCTACACCTCGCTAAGGCCTTCAACACCATTCCCCATTCTGGTATTATAGACAAGCTCACCAGCCTGAACATAAACCCCTACGTCACAAGATGGGTTGCCAACTGGCTCATGGACAGAACCCACATGGTGAGAGTTGCGGGAGCTAGATCTGACTCTAAACTGGTTACAAGTGGCATTCCCCAGGGCTTAGTCCTAGGACCCCTCCTGTTTAGCATATACTTCTCAGAGGTACAGGCAAGCACAGGAGGACTATGGCTGACCAAGTTTGCAGATGGCTGCAAACCAGGGGCTATAATTGACTCTCCGGCTGACAGAGACATCCTCCAAAGGTGCCTCACTGAGACGGATACCTGGTATCAACATCATGGCCTCAAGCTAAATGCCAAAAAATGCATAGTCATCCCTTTGGAAAAAAACAAAGTACCCACAAACTACCACATAGGTGGTAGTCCCCTAAATACAGAAGACGTAATAAGGGATGTGGGGACCCAAGTAGATAGTAATCTCACATTTGATAATCACATTGCCAAAGCAGTTAGAAAATCCTTCTACGTGGCCCACCTAATCACAAAAGGATTCGCATCCAGATCAAAAGAGGTCATTGTGTCCCTCTACTCATCACCCATCAAACCCATCATAGAGCACAACGCCCCATTTGGGAAGTACCTTACAAGACACCTGCAACAGCTGGAAAGACCACAGAAGTACCTCACCAATAGGATCACTGGCCTCTAACAGATGCACTATGGACTGAAGAAGCTCCAGTTGTACTCGGTTGCATACCGCCTACTCAGAGGTGATCTGTGCCTGATATACAAGGCCATGTCCAACCCAGAATTGATGGACATGCTCCACTTAAAGAAAACCTTATCCCCTCAAGCCACATGCTCTAGGGATCTAAACCTCACCACAACAATAAATAGGACATGCTGGAGGGATAGATTCCTGTCCTAGAGACTTCCCATGCTTTGGAACAAGATCCCAATCTACATTAGGCAGAGCTTCTCACTAATACTCTTCAAAAGAAACCTTGACGAGTGGATGGGAAACAGAAAGTTTACTTCGGGGATCACTTCAGTGGATCTGCTGGACAGAGGCGCAGGGAACTAATCTAAGGGGGTGGCGAAAGCCAACACATTCTGGCTAGGTTTATAAATGCCTTTGGGCAGATAGCCTAGTACCCACCTATGAACCTATGAACTAATTCACCTTACCTGCTCCCTAACCCTAAGGTCCCTAACTTTCGCACACTTACCTTACCTGCTCCCTAACCCTAAGGTCCCTAACTATCGCACACTCACCTTATCCGCTCCTTATTCCTAAGGTCCCTAACTATCACACACTCACCTTACCTTGGTCCGTTCACACACTTACCTTAACCTGGTCTGTCACCTTCGCACCACAGTCGAGGAAATAGCGAAGCCACAAAAACGGCCCACCGAATACTTTCCTTATATTCAGTGTTCTGCAGCTTTGCTATTTCACGCATTCACTGAATAGGGGCTGATATTAGAACATTCAATGTTTTAACACTTCAGTGTTCTAATATAGACCCATCAGGTCTGCTGAAGCCATTTTGTGAGGTATAAAATAGCCTCCCAGGCCAAGGACAACCAAAAGAGTTTTTTTAGCCATGTCTATAACCTCAAAGGCTGTACACAACAATGTGCAGAGCTAATTGTGAATGGAGCCACCTAGACAGATGGAGGATGTAGCAAATCTACTGGTCAAAAAATTGAGGTCCAGTTTTAGCTCCCCTTCCCTTCAGTCACCATTCAAGATATATTATCGAACATATCCCCTAACCATCACTAGGGAACAAGTCCGAAACACACTGTCCAAGACCAGGAACACCACATCAGTGGGCCCTGATAATATCCCAGATGCCTCCTAAACAGCATGAAACAATGCTAACAGGACCACTGGAGTCAGTATTTAACCACTGTCTTCAGTCAGTCTTTGTGGCACTTGAATAGAGAACTGCAACAGTTATCAATATACACAAGGGTGAGCATTCTACATACCCCAAAAATTACAGAACCATTAATTTGACTAGTCTCATATGTAAAGCCATGGAAAGAATTATCATGGAAATGATTAATACTGATATTGGAAACCTCCAAACACTGAATCCAATCAGTTCAGTTTTGTCAAGGGAAGATCATGCTTACTCAGTCTAGCAGACCTCTTTGAGAAGGTCACAAAGGCAATGGATGAGGGTAAACTGGCACATACTGCCTGCCTTGACCTGGCCAAGGTGTTAGATACAATACCCCACTTGGGCATTCTAAAGAAACTCATGAAATTGGGCATAACTCCCTCTGCTACATGCTGGATTGGCAGCTGGATCAAAGATAGGACCCAGCAATTATGACAGGTGATTCCAGCTCCACAAAGAATCGAGTTCCTCAGGGCTCTGTGCTAGGTCCTCTCCTTTTAGTCCTCTATTTCTTGAAAGTCAAAGCCAATATCAAGATGCTCTGGCTGACCAAGTTTGCAGATGACTGGAAAGTGGAAGCAGTCATGGAATCCCCAAAGACATTAATATCCTCCAGGAAGGGCAAATACAGACAGATAACTGCTGTCACAGACCTAGTTTAAAAGCAATGCCAGAAATGCATAATAGTACCCTTTGGTGGTCAACTACCCTAGGTGACTACATCATTGATAACACTCCCCTAAAAGTAAACCCAGCAGTCACAGATTTGGATATATACATAGAAAGTAACCTTACTTTTGAACAACGTCTGTCTAAGCTAGTAAGTCAGTCATTCTCTGTTGCAGTCTATCTGATGAAAAATTATTTGAAGTCTGCCTGGGGTATAAAATAATCACAAACCTTCTGGACTTTGTTGGATATTTGGTAGCCATACAGATGTCCAGTCCCTATTATTGATTATTATAGTTGTCATGCAATATTTTATATGTCTGACTAATTATAACTTTGTAAAAGCAGATTCTGTTCTAAACACGAATAAAAACTTGACCACAGCTTGGACTTTCACTTAGCACTCCCATATCCCTTTCTTTTTGCCTACACTCTGATATCAATCCCTGATAGTAAAGGCAGTCTCTAGCCTGCAGTCCAAACCTGTACTTGGCCTCACCCCACTCTATTATATTTCCCTGTCTAGTTATTTGTTTCCAGTGCCTTGGTTCCTTTTCCCCATTAAATTCCAGCTCCCCATTGCCTATTTTCTATAGCCCTACTTGCAGTCATCATAATTGGTAAAATCTCATTTCTCTGTTTCCATGCTAGCTTAGTTGTTAGAATAAATTATGCTACTGAATATTGATGATAAGAAGTTTGACAGTACCTTATACAGAAAACATTTGTTATTATGTCCTAAGAATCTGAAATACAATACTGCAAGAGGATGATATATAAGAGACTCTAGAATTTGTTCAAATAATATTTTTTCATGAAAAAGTTGGTTTCTTGAGAGAATTACTTACATTGAGGGAATATGATAGGAAAACCTTTATTAACATTTATTTAAAGGTAATTAATAATAGATATGCTAAATGTTTACCTATTACTACACATGGGTAAAATTTCAACAAAAATATTGATTATGCTAAATATAAAAAACATTTTTTCTGTGCCCATCCTTGCATACAGTAATAGCACACAACTATCATTACAGATAATTAGGAAATTATAGTAAAACATGAGAATGAATAAATGTAATAGGTACTGAACCAACATTTGTTTACAAAAGACAAATAATTTTAAATTAATTTTAGAAAAATGATATACAAAGACCACTTAGTGATACACCTAACAAAGCCCATCAGAGAAGACAATGTAAATGGTTCTAATACACAGATGTTAGCCCTTTGTGCTTGGTGTTAATAAGCAATATAGTTATAATAATAATAATGCATAATAATTGACAATTAAACATGTGACAGTTTAAAATGTTTTTATACATGTTTTATAAAACAACTGTGTGCTTGTCATGACGTTATTTTGAAGAAGTCTGGTTATATTTGATGAAAGTGAAGAATAAACTTCTGATACACTAAAGGTTCGCTCTCCAGAACTTTTGCTTCAGTTATTATTGAATAGCTTTTTTTTTTTTGGTTTGGTTTTGTTGCTGCTATGGGTGGAGTTGTTTTGTGTTCAATAATGCAGTGATGTAGGTTGCCAGCATTTGGTACTTTGTTACACTGCACAACTATAAATGCTTTAATAAATTACACTTATAATCCTTATTTGATCAATTGGACATCTAACTGGCTAGCAGGCCATACTAAATGTGTAACTACTTCAGAGTTCCACTCAGACTAGAACATCTGGTATTGCCCAGGCTCTGTACTGGGCCCTTATTCATTTAATCTTGTTTACATTCTCAATTATGAAATCATGTTGGGGAAGTAAATACGCTGGTTAGTAGAAGACCGACTTCCTGGTGGTTATCAAGGATTACTCTGATCTAAGAAATAACTACATACAGGTCATCTCACTCTACTGATATGAATTTTAGTAAATCAAGTAGTCAAGTAGGGTTCTTCAGAAATCATATTTTAAGGAAACAATTCTAGATGACTCAGTGTTATCAGGGGTTAATTAATATAAATATCTAGGACTAACCATATCAAATAACCAATCTCTTGAAAAACATGTTACTCGTATTAAACATACAAAATTAAGGCAGATGGAACTAATGTTCAGAGATGAGTTCAATATGACCGTTTTGTGTAAAGCATGTTTAAGGCTGACATTGGAGTATAATAGCCCCATTTACAGCTATTCTGGTACCCATCTTTGAAAACTGGAATCCATACAATGTCACTTTTTTAGAAGACAACTCTCGCCATTAATGATATGAGTTATAAGAACAGACACATTAGACTTAACCTATAATTACTTCATTTAAGACACATTTATGGCAAAGCAACTTTAGCCAACTCAACATTTAGGGATACAACAACCTGGTCACCTTTGAACTTAGATTTGTATTTAATTTTCTTCAGGCATAGACACAACTTGAATTTAAGTATGAACTTGAATAAAACAACTAGACAAAACAGTTTTATAACCCAACAGATCCCTAGAATCTGGAATAAATTACAAGGAAAACATAAGAAGCTCAACCACAGTGGCAACTTTTAAAGTTAGTTTGGATACCTGGGTGAGTAATGAAACCTTCAAGCCTTACTATATTGAGTTAATGTTTCTTGATGTCCTTAAGCCCTAAACACTAGTTTACAAAACATATCAGCTTATGAACTTATTTTTAACATCCAAAGGCATTTATATTATAAAGATGATAAAAAAATTCACACACTGGGCTCCATTCCAAAAGACTTGCTTGTAAGTGACCACTTACTCTGAAAGCAGGTCCTTTGCAATCTAGCTCCTGGTGTAAGCCTATATACAGGTAGACCTGAAACCAAAGTAAGTTACTTATACTAAGAGCAACTATTTTGGAATCAAGGCAGACTTACACTGACAGCAACTCTTTTGGAAATTGGCTCAGTAGTAGGGAATATGTACAAGAAATAAAAAAGACATTTAAATATAGTCAAATTGTAAGGATTTATTTTCATTTTTTTTCTTTTTGTAGACAGTTAGTGAAAGTTATTGAAAAGTCAATTTAAATAATATATTTCTAAAAGAAGTATGCTGGCAAATTTCATTAGTGGCTGATAAAGCACCTAGTCTAAATGGCACAAATAACATACAATGATATTTGAAGTCTTTGTCTGCCAAATAATATAGCAATAACCCATGCCTGGGTGTGGGTAATGCTGGATTTACCCACGGTTGGTGTGGTTTGGTCACGATGGTAAAGCCCGAGTGGCCAAACAAAGACAACCATGGGTAAATCCAGCATTACCCACACCCAGAAGTGGGTTATTGCTATTATACAATGACATTATTTAAGAAAAGAAAACATTACTATTTTTAAATAATTGCTTTGCATAATGCCTCCTTGCTGCCCTTCCGCAGCTGTCTGGTATTCTGCGGCAGTTCTGATATACTGCGCATGTGTATACTTATGCAGTACATCAGAGCTGTGGGTCGAAGCAACGGAGGAAGCAAGATCTCCGTTGCTTTTTACAAAGTGTCTCGCTATGTTAAAGGAGTTTAACATAGCGAGACAGCTTTAAAAAAAGCAACGGAGAAAGGAAGATCTCCATTACTTTTTTTAAAGCTGTCTTGCTATGTTAGACTCCTTTAACATAGCGAGACAGTGTCTAAAAAACAACGGAGATCTTGCATTCTCCGTTGCTGTAAAAAACGACTTATACTAATGGAAAAAGTCTGGGTGACTGGACCTTTTCCATTAGTATAAGTCTGATTTACAATGTGCACGCTGACCAATCAGCATGCACGTTTTGGAATATTAATGGGGAGTCGTTGTATAATACACATTTTGCAATGTTTTTATGGGCTTCGCTTCAATATGATTTAATTTTAGAATATGGTTTAGGTGGTCAATCACATTTAATCACATGATTTGTTTTATAGATTATATTTTAAGTGTGTTATGTTTTCATTCTGATGAAATTCTTAGTAAAGGAGAATGACAATACTTAAGTATTATAAATAAACTTGTGTCCTAGTTTAAAAAGTGAACATGGTTTTAGTTTGCATCTTTTTGCTTTTGTCTATCAAAGTTATGCTACATGTGAAATGTACTTAGCCTAAACACAAAACAAACATGATACAGTAATCATTTGTTGTGACTATTAGACAAGCATGCCGCAGGAGTGACCAAATAGCAGCATACATAGTTACTTCTTAGGTATATTGGCTGCTCTTTTTTAATCTGCCAACGTTGCTACAAAAATGATAAATAAAATAAAAAAATAAATAAATAGATACATAAATAAATAAAGCTAAGTAGAATAGTTATTAAAACTGCATTAACAATGATAAAGATGCAGGTTAGACTATATTTAACTTGCTACTGAATCAGTTGAGTGGAACACATTATGGGAAGATAATCTTATGATGGCTAATTTAGATAAAAAAATGCAGCTACCACTACTTGGCTATACTATCTGATATGACACAGTTGTAGCCACCCCCCTTTGCACAATTCTCAGCACAGCAGACCACTAGGTATGAAACTCGGTGAAAATACAGTAATGATGACACAGTTGTAATCTTATTTTAGGCATTGTAATTCTAACATTTAATCTCCCACCTTCATCGCTATTCAATTACAGATTATGTATTGTTGCCATTTAGGAGTATATGCAAAGTAGAGCACAATGTCTAAAAGCTGAACCATGAAAAAAGTTTTTTTATTACACTCTTAATTAAACAAACAATAATGAAAAAGACAGCATATTATGTAGGGTGCTATTAAACAAAGCCTCTGTTGATTTGTAATATATTTGGTATGTGTTTGCATTAGAATTTGAAACATTGTTATTATTCTTTTACATGAAACTGTTAGAATTTAAGGGGGGGCAACATAGTAAATATCTATTTATTTGTTTATTTTCTTTATTTGTATTTCTTGATGGCATTAGAGCACTGATCCTACTGGACCACTTTCAAGCTCAGCCAAGGCATAAGAATTCCAGTGAGATCAAAAATAGTACATAGCAATCACAGCATAATGTTATAATTGTTACACAGAATGTGCACACACACACACACACACACTAATAATACATTGATAAAATTAAACAGAATATACAATTTTTAAGCAATTGTAAGTATAGCATAACGTACAAATGTACTGTTTTGTGCACTTTAAACAACAGTCATATCAGTTAGTTTAATTTAAGACTCTGCATTGCTGCTATCTTGGAAAAGTTTTTTTTTTTTTTTTTTATTATTTTGTTGACCAGAAGTTATACCCATTGTGTGCAAATTGTTTTTGTTTACTTATGAGATGATATTATACAAATGGAATAGCATTCTGTCACTTCAATTTTAGCCCAAGCTCCCATTTTGTCTAAAATCAGCCATGGCAATTTGTGAGATATGATGTTTCACTTGAATTCAATTTTATGTTTGTAGCAAATTTGGTTTTCAAGTCTGGGCATCTGATTTGCAAGTGTTAACAGTCTGTTAAAAATTATGCCTGTGACATAATCTATCAAATCCATGGCAGGTGACCTGACATTCCAAAAGGACAAGGAATTTGGGAAAACTGCAGTGAAAAAAAGTTTCAGTACCAGAAAGTGTGATAGCTTTGACATTTGTTAGAATTTGTCTTACTGGATATACTGAAATAAAAGCCTATCGTGCTTGGTTTCAAAACACAAATAGGTGTCATCCAAACTGTAGCAAAATGTCTGCTCATAAAACACATGGCCTATATTTAACTAATAAATTATGTCACATGACTTGTGTGAAGGAGACAGAGACTGCAGATTAATTCCTGGAATCTGCTTTAAGGAAAATATCTAAAGAAAGACTGACAAGCTTCTTGAAATCCAACAATATAGAAGTATGTCACAGGCAATGATGTTAAATCTGGAAATAGTACTCAAACGATTTTTTGTTAGGAAGATATTCTTCGTTAGCGTGTCAAGGTAGTTACAGTAACAAGTTTATGCATACATCCTACTGGAAAGTATGTAAGAGGATGTAAATCGATGGGAAACTCATCCAGTGAGACATTTACAATCTTCTCTAAGTTAGCAGTAGGTTAAGAAGTCCAGTGCAAGGGATTGATGTGGGCAAATGTCTTCTTCAAGGGACCGTGGAAGACGAAAGCCTCCAATGACTTCTATACAGTGCCTATTCAAGCCTTACTACATGAATCAATGCACACTACAATGAAGCATGTTGAGTCTGAATGTACAAAACAACAAGTTTGCTTTACAGGTCAAATTATTTTCATGACTTCCAGCATAGAATTAAACCAAAAAATGGAGGCTCAGTGACAAGAAAATGATCTTCATTGTGTATTCTGCTGTAAGGGCACAGACCTGTTTCAGGCAGAACATATTTTTGTATCTTTTCATCAAAAAGTTAACAAAGTTCACCACATTGTAGCTTTTAAAAGGCTAGCCTTTGCCAAATTTGTCAGTCACCTAAAAGTTTGAGACTCTTAACTAGGTGACGCCTAAGCCTGAAACTGTCGTAGCAATGTTGGGCTATATTCCAGCTTATCACAGTAATCCAAATCCAGAGTAAAAACAAAGTCCAGAATGTGGCTACTGCAGAGGAAATGGTCCGTGTGTAATGTTTTGACTCTAAGTGAGATGGTTGGATTATTAACTGTAAGTTTTCATATTTTATGCATTTTCTGAAGACCCCCAGCATCACCACTTGTTAGAAGTCTGTAAAAAGGATACCAGTGGCAATATTTGTAGAGACCTCGACTCTACTCATCTGCTGGAAATAAAATGGAAGGGATCCTGCTCTTTAATCTCTCTACCATGGTGTTCCAAAGGACGTTCTAGAACCACTATGCACTGCCTTGAAAGTTAGTTTAGATCTTAAAATAATGGCTATGCCTCCATTTCTCTAGTGAAGTCATCTATGGTGTTATACTGAACAACACCATGGACAGTGGTCTGTATGATAAGACTGGTGTATGCATTAAGGCAAGTTATAATAACGTTATGACAATGCAAGATAAGACATAATTTGCTGAAGCTGTGACAGTCGTGGTCTGATACTGCTTATGCTTGGTAGATTCTCATGGCAGTCTTTGCCTTCTCAGGGTACTTCCTTCAGTTCAATCTCCAGTGATACTTGAGAGAATAAACATTGCAGTCAATGTATTTCGGTGACTTACACTTTATGTACTGGACTTAAAATATCCTGCATCAGCAAACAGCCAAACTCACATATTCAAAGCCGAAAAACTCACAAAAAATCTACAACAGCACCGGTAGTTAACTCAAATTTTTGTCCTGTCTACCAATCAGCAAGAATTTCTGAACTGTGTTTTACTCTTCTGCAAACTAAAAACTGTCATTTCCATTGCCCATGTCAAAAGGTGAAAATGCAACAAAAGGACATCACTGATAGGCAGAACATATTAATATTGCAGAATAAATAATATTATGCAAGTGAAATAAAAAAATGCAGAATTAAAAAACACATGTAATTTATCAAATATATTGTTATCATTTGAGCAACAGCTAGTACAAATGACATGCTGTAATAGTGCCTTTGAAATCAGTTCTAAACCAGGCAGTGGTGTTGACAAGCACAGTATCATAGTACTCAAAAGTAAATTAAAAAGAAGCTGTTAACTCTGTATAAACATAGTAATCTTGAAGTCTGCATATAATAAACTCATGAATAGAGGGTGCATTTCCCAGTCTGTAAATGTTCTCCATACCACATGATGACAGAAGGCCTAAGAGGTGCACTCACGACTACTGCATAAGCACTATAAACCCATACCCTCGTATGTAGTTCAGCTGGTTGATATATTTGCTAGACTAGCATAATAAACTTTGTAGCAAAGACAGCAACTGAAACTATTCTGTGGTAGCCCTTGACTGGCTCAAATACTACAGATTTGAATCCCTACTTATGGGCTGAAAATGGCCTGTGACTGAATTCAGGGTATCTGGGTAATAAAAGTCATCAGCCTGTTCCATCTTACATATATTTCTTACCCCACCAAGAGGATGGAGCCCCAGGTTTGAGCTCCAGGCCTGCAGCATAAGGCACCCAAAAGATCCTAGTTTACTGAGGAAGGCAGAAACCCTAAAGACATAATGGATGAGAAGGGGTGGAAACAGAAGGGAAAGGGATAGAGAAGGAGTGCCCACTGCCAACCTCAAAAGATGACAGAGGGGAAGAAGGATGGAAGACCTACTGCAGCAAAGAAGACACTCAAACATCTATTTATGATAACTGTACTATTTTCATCATGTTTCACTTTGCAGTAACAACAATATGGGAAGATTCCCAAAGCTGAAAAAGGGGAGGTTGAAAAGCAATGTATGCAGATATTAAGATACCCTGCAAGACTGGAGAGGCAAATCCCGCTCTGGTTCTGGAAAAAAATTAGAAGTTTATAATGTTTGGTAAAGGTGTGGACAGAGGACCAAGTAGCAGCCTCTGAGGTTTCTCTGGTGGGAACACCTCTTAGGAATGCAGCAGTGGTAGTTTTAGGTGACATAGAATGGGATATGATGTCTTCCACCCCTTCCAGGTTTTCTTTTCTATGGTCCAATAGAGTTTCCTGGTTCTTAACCATGTGCAACTGGCAACTGAGAGTTTTCAGAGCCAGGGTGGCAGAGGTATAGATATTTTTTTTTATCAGATCTGCCATTTGACAAAGGGATCCTAGAAGGCCTGCCTTTAGCTGCCTAAGGAACCTGAGTGACCACTTGAGGATCAGCAGTAGAATTCTTAAAAAGGAGTGTGTGGGAATCCAGGACCATATGGAATTGATTGGCTTCCTATGACCAGGTGGTTGTGAGTCCAGGTGCAGGGAAGAGTCTAATATGACATCATCTATTAGCATTGTTCAAAGCTTCATTAGATTTAACCACAGGTCAAGTTTTAGGTTTAACAACCAGAGCCTGTTGATTTCCTGGTATAAAACCACTCAACATATTGGTGGAAGTCAGTACAATACCTTCTCCTGTACTCAACTGACTTATTATATGTTACTCAGGGAGACTAACATCAAAAATAAGCTCCATGGCTGCTAGAGTATTCTCTGAGGCTGATGCATCCACATTTCCACTTCTTGGGGTCAAAGTGTCTTTCCTGTGATGTATTTCCTTCTGGCAACTCCCTCCCTGACTAAGCATTGTTCTTGTGGGTTGGATTAGGCTGTTGGATCCACCCACATGTATATTCCCTCTCTAGGCCATGAAAAAACATAGCCCCTTTGAAAATCAAATTGGGTCCCTTTTCACTCTGCAATCTCCGCTCATAGAGTGAAACATTACAGAGTAGTTCTTCAATGAGCTCTCTCTATATTTCTCCTTTGTGAGTATTCCTCAGCTCAGCAAACATTTCATTGATTTCCCCTAGCAAGTGATTGCTCCTCTGGATGAAAATACTCATTCAGTAGACGTGTGTAATTGAAACTAAACTGCAAATTTAGTTCTTTCTAGCGTTTCAGCACCTCAGGAAAACTGTCACCATATGAGGGTATTTTTAAAACACACAACCTTCTGGGTACAATTTTATGATGCAAAGCTGCTTCAGTGTAAAAATGTTGCAACTACAGGGCATTTAAACTTAAACAGTTTACCTTCCACAACCTTAAGTGACATACGAAAGTTATTTACTGAAGATTAGTTAGCAGTAGTCTCATCTACAGCCTCTACTTTAAAACATATATTCATAAATGGATTGTGAGTTGTCTTGAGGATGGATGCTGTCTCTAGCATTCCAGTAACACTGTACCTTATGGTTTTAAGACCAATCTTCTCAGAGCCATTCATTGTACCCATAGGGTTATACTCAAGCACAATATCCACACCTTCAGCCATGGTTCCTTCCAAAATCCCAGATAAAAGGGGCTATGTTTTTTCATGGCCCAGAAAGAATATACACGTGGGCAGATCCAACAGCCTAAGCCAACCCACAAGAACAATGCCTAATCAGGGAGGGAGTTGCCAGAAGGAAATACAACACATGAAAGACACTTCGACCCCAGGAAGTGAAAATGTGGATGCATCAGCCTCAAAGATACTCTAGCAGTCATGGAGCTTGTTTCTTTTTTTTTTAAAACAAGTTTATTATTTTTAACATACAAAATAAATATCATAACAATCTTATACAAGCAATTAAAATGTAAATAGTTATAACATTTAATAAAATAACCAAAGTATTTACAGAGACATCCACTACAAATCAAATCAATTGATTAAACTGTAATGTCTTACTATTGAAACTAAGATTTTTTTAACAGGTTTTGTAAAGTATCCCATATAATATAGTAAGACGTTTTTCTAGTAGTTCTTGATTTTATTGTCATCAATTCCATATGACACACTTCAGTCATAACATTTTTAAATTCATTAAATGAAGGAGGAGTATCTGAAATGCAATTTCTGGTTATTATTTTTCTAGCCACTGCTAGAATGGACCATAATAAGGGAAGTTTAACTTTTTTAACACTTTTAGGAACAGGAGTGTTAAATAATATAAGTGATTTAGAGACAATGAAATTATCTGTGAAAAGAGCCTGCAAAAATCATTGATTAACTTCCAATATTCCTTCAATTTTATACAGTCATAAAACATATGTGCCCAATCAGCATTTATTTCTACATTACATATCTTACATAAGTTGTCTTTATTATTTATTTTATTCATCATTAAAGGTGTATAGAAAGATCTATGTAAAAATTTCCAAGTAAAGAGTCTCCAATTAATGGAAGAAGTAGTTTTATAAGCAGATTCCAATATATATTGTTTATCTTGTTGTTTTGGTGATTCACCATTAATGGAAATGAAATAATTCCAATAGGTATCTGAACTGTAATGAGTTTCTTCTCTAATAATTTTATGTATGTTTGAGAGCTTACCTTTATCAGAAACCCTATGTTGTAAATTTAATATCAAGTAATCAATCAGAATTGGAACAGATTCTTTAACTGTTAAAGACATTAAATCAAGTTTATTAATAAGATGTTGTCTAAAAGTCTGAATTTCTAACCAACATGTTTCTCTCAAATCAAATTCTTGCTTTAAGAAGTCTAAATTTTTTACTTTATTGTCAGACAGCAACTGATACCAATACTTTAAATCATTCTCTGTGACTAAAAGAGTTATTTCAGAGGTGGTTGATAAAAGAATACCTTGTGTATACATTATAGGGAATAGGATAAAATTCCATTCCTTATACTTAGGATGCATAAATATAAATTTACGATAACTGATAATAATGTTTAATGGGTAACTAGCTATATATTTTGGTGTAATAGATGAAGTACAAAATTATTTTAGTAACCATAACATGGGGTTATTTACAATAATATCTTTATGTATTAAAGAGATTTTCATGAAGTGAATGCTAATTAGTTTCCAATAATCTTTCCATCTTGCAACATATGACTGATCTATTAACAAAGTAATAACTTTTATAATAGAAGAGATAGTATATAAATTAAAGTCTGGAAATGAAATGCCCCCTTGAGACAAGCTATTAGTATGTTTCTTTAATGCAATCCTATGTCTATTAGGTGCCCATAAGAAATTTAACATTAGTGAATTCAATTTCTTAATAATTATTTTTATAGGTGGGAGTATTATTGATTGTATTAAGTATAATATCTTAGGGAATATTATCATTTTAATAATTGTGAGTCTCTCTTCCATGGTAAAAAACATATTGTTCCAGCTATTGAAAAGATTTTGTATATTATGAAGACAGTTACTATAATTATTATGTATAATAGATTTAATATCTTTAGTTAATATTATACCTAAGTAAGTTATCTGAGCTGAGTTGGGTATATATTTGTTAAAATCATTAATGAGGACATTTTTTCATGTGTATATTGGTAATATTTTATTTTTTTCTTCATTAAATATCAAACCAGAGATATTTTTAAAATCCATCATTTTATCAACTAAGGACTGCATAGAAGAGTTAGTTCCTGGTGACGTAATTAGAACATCATCTGCAAAAAGTTGAATTTTAGATATTGCATTTTCATCTATATCAAATCCTTCTATATCAGTACTGTTTCTAATCAAATTAGCCCAAGGCTCCATTATTAAAGTAAATAATAGAGGAGAGAGTGGACACCCTTGTTTTGTACCTTTTAATATGGGTATTTTTTGTGAGACATATGTTCCTATCTTAATGTAAGCCAATGCTCCTTTATATAGATGCTCAATTAGATTTACAAATGCATCAGAGAAATTTGTGCACTTCAGTAAGATAAACAAGTAGTCCCAACTTACTGAATCAAATGCTGAACTTATATCAAGACTAATAAGTGTTAAATCTTTCTTTTTCCTGTTTGCATAATCAATTAACATTAAAGTTCTCCTTATATTATCAAAAGTATTTCTATTTATAATAAAGCCTGTATGATCTATATCTATTATGCCTGGAATGAATGTCTTTAATCTATCAGCAAAAATACTCATAAACATTTTATAGTCAACATTAAGTAATGAAATAGGTCTATATGAAGTGCATCTGGTTGGGTCTTTATTGGGTTTTAAAATTGGTGAAATAAATGTGTATTGCCAGGATGGGGGAGTTGTTAACTCATTTTGAGCTAAAATGAAAACCCTATGTATTAATGAGGAAGTACTTTTAGGAAGAATTTTATAAATCTCTGGTATAATACCATCATTACCTGGTGCTTTGTTTGATTTAAGTTTGTTTATTTGTGTAATAACCTCTGTATATGAAATATTTTTATCTATTAGTTTAGTTTGTTGTTTGTTAAGTGTTTTGTTCATGTTTGTAGTTATAAATTTCTTTATTTTATCTTTAGGATCCATGTTAATGTTATTGTGATTAATTTTATGAAAGTGATTTCTAAATTCATCTAATATTTCTGGTAAACTAGAAACATTCTTCTTTTTCCCTGGAGAGAAAATTTCTTTGATATGATTTTGTTTATTCAGCCTTTTTGTTTTACTTTTAAGTCTATGTAAGTATTTGGGACTTATTGAGTAAGACAAAAACTTATATTTCTCTAATGTTATTTTGACTTTATGGGTTAAGATTTCTTTGTATTTCTCATTTAATTTATTTATTTCCTCAATGACTTTTTTGTCCATAATATTTTCTTTATTATTATGTTTGTATGAGTCTAATTTGCTTTGAATATCTAGTAATTCCTTATCCCAAGATTTCCTTTTATTATTATACCATCTGATACTTTGTCCATATAAATATGATTTTAAAGCATCCCAAATGTAAACAATGGAGACATCAGGTGTAGTGTTTAAGTCTAAGAAATGTTGCACTTCTGTAAGTATATAATCTTTATAGTCTTTTAGTTGAGTTAAGTATGCTGGTATTCTTTTGATCTGGACATTATAAGTACTTTTTACCATAAATTCAAAGACAATTGAATTATGATCTGATATAGGACATGAAATGATTTTGGAATTAATTAAGTCTGTTACCATTTGGTTAGAAATAAAGACTCTATCTATTTTTGAATAAGTTTTATATCTGTTAGAAAAAAATGTGTATGGTAATGATTTAGAATCTATCTGATTATTAATATCATTCAAATGATATAAATTAATAAAATCCTTTAAATGTTTTGCATTAGATGTAATTTTCCTTTTTCCTATAGTAGTAGTATCTTTTTCATGTAGGATACAATTAAAGTCACCTGTTAAAATAATATCTCCTATAGAAAATGATATGATCTTATCAAGATGGTGTTTCACTGTATTAATGCCAATTCCTGGTATCCAATATACATTGATTAATGTATATACCTTCCCATTAATCTGTATTGTAACCATACAAAACATTCCTTTATCATCTTTATAAGACTTAATAGTTTTAGGTATGGGCATATTTTTATTCCATAAGATAGCCACTCCTCTTTTTTTCTGTGTGTGTTCTGAGCTAACCAAGACTGTATATTTATTAGTGGCTAATTTATCTATATCCTTTTTCAGGAGATGTGTTTCTTGAAGGAATATTAAGTTGGCTCTATGCAAATTAATATATCTCATTAAACTTGCCCTTTTACATGGGTTATTCAATCCATTAATGTTTAAAGAAATTCCTTTAAGAGATACCATTTAGCTTTTATAAACATATAAGACATATAATCAGACTGACAATTAACAAAATAAGTGATATTATGTCTCCTCCTTTAGGTGTTCCATTAATTATAGCTGTATTTAATGAAAATCTTATGGAATTTTGTGTAAGTTTCACTTTTATTTGTAGTGACAATGAGTTTATAAAATGTGATGTGGATGTCAGAACTATATACATATAACAATAATCAGGTGAAAATAATGTTTGGATTAAACATTGCACCCAGCCTGGAGTTGAAAACTCCAACTTCGAGTAGCACATACCACTCAAGTTATCCCCCTATCCTAAGCAGTAGTACCTCAGCTGCCACCAAATTAATTTGATACTAACTATTATTAACTAAAGTTAACCTCATTTAATTTGATTATCTATTATAACAAAGCTAAACAATTTATAAAACAGCTTCATATAAACATATAAGAACATTTAGAAACAACTCATATTACTATGTACATCTATTCTGTATAATACACTCATAATCAAAATAGCATTCCAACAATCTTGATAATGGGAGCAGAGAAGAGAGAGAGAGAGAGAGAGAGAGAGAGAGAGAAAAGGAATATCCATATGTTAGTTTATTAAAAGTTTGTAAGAATAAGTTCTTATTATATGTTTATGTTCATTTGAATTCAATAACATATATTATCTTAGGCTATTATGGTTCAGACATTACTTATATTAGGGTATTCCCACTTTCTGCCATAGTAATGCAGTTAACAGTTTTTAAAACTTTAAATTACTTGCACCAAAAGCTTTCTTCTCATATTTATTATTGCCAATTAAATAAAATATTTATTCTCATGCATACGTTAAAAGATCATACTGCACAGCAATGTTAATTCCTAGTTATACATAAATCATTGTGATGAAAGCCATCTGTATTTTATATATCTGAACTGCAGCTTTAAAACATGTCACATGACAATTTCTTCTTAAATATAATCATAATGATACATGTGCTTGTCAGTTAGTCAAGGCAAATGATTTATAACATTATATATGTTTAAATCATAAGTATTTATATACATTAAAGTGCTGCAGTCATATAAGCTTTCAAAAACAAGTGTATATGTGTTTTACCTTCTATGCCTTCTAAAATATCTCACTTGTTTACTATGGCATACTAAGTCATTTAAAATCATTATAACGTTTATATTTTATAAATTACATCTTAAATAAGTAAGTTGTTATAAAGAATAACTCACATTTAGGTGTCATAAAGTTCGTTTTTCATCACAAAGTCACGTTTACAGCAGTTCTACTTCCTGAAACAGTATACTTCTTGAATCTGCGATGTGTCAGTGTGAAATCAGGGGTCAAAGTTCAAAATGGCTGCTTTCAGCTTCTCTGCGTGTATTCTGAGTGTTGAAGCTTTTAAAACGATTCGAGGACACTATTCACGAGGAAACCCACATCCCAGATTGTCTCCCATAACATTCTGGCGGGAATTTTAGTAAAAGCAAGTGACTGGCATTCATTTTGTTATACAAATGAATCTAAACAGTGCAAAACCTTCTCGAAGTATTTTACAAGTCATTACAGTCTCTATGACAGTGAAACCAAGCCTACAGATATTTAACATAAATACAACTTATTTTTATATGCCCCATTTCATTTTCTCATACAGATCTTATTACATACATATATCAGTATTATCAGAAGCATATAACTGTATATATAAGACAGAGAGAGAAAGAAACGAAAAAAAAAAAAAAAGAAAGAAAGAGAGAGAGAAGAAAGAAAAAAAGGGACCTACAAAGAGTATCTACAAAGATATATTACTTGCTGTTTGTTTTAATAGAGTTGAACATGAGACATATTACTTACAACTACTTTAGTTCTAATTAATTGCAATTATATCATGACATATTATTAGAAATCATGTATAAGCAGTTAAGTCATGGTATAATATTTAGCAACAGTATTTAAATAGCATAAATAATTTTAAAGAACTAATAAGTTATTTTTCCCCTTATTCCATATTTTTCATCAAACTTCTCTCCCTGCCCTCCCCCACCCCTCACTAAATTCATAGTTTAGAGAGAATGCCATTATTTAAAACAAGAAGAGAAAGGAAATGTATCAAATTACTAACCTTAGGTCTCTTTATCACAAAGAGAAACAAGTTGATTCATAGCAGGTTATTTGTTCCTCAGAAAGTTTGATTATTTATAAAACAAAAACAGTTCTTTGCACACAAAAAAGTAACTTTGAATAAATCTTTAAGATATTTGTGGCTTTCCTGAAAATGTAGTAACTGTAATTAAAGAGTTCAAAGAAATATAGAACATGTCATTTGTTTTTTAGTCTTTTTTGCTTCTCCGAAGTCTATCAAGAAGTTCCCGTTGCCATCCTCTTTAGCAAAGGACTTGCCCATTCCATATCTTCTATTTTATCTAATATTTTATTTTTTTTAATATACAGCAAAGCAGAGTCCAAGTCTTCAAAAATTCTAGGGCCATCAGGTAAAAAGATTTTTAGTTTGGCAGGAAATAAAAGATGAGTTTTGAACTGTGCTTTCTTAAGCTCTCTTATTAATGGCAAAAAACTTTTCTTTTAGTTATTACCAAGGAAGAATAGTCATTGTCAAAACGCACAGTTGCCTCATTAATTTTTATAGGTGCTTTAGCCCATGCAGATTTTAATACCATCTCCTTGTCATAAGATGATAAAAATCTTACAATAACTGATCTAGGATACTTTTTATTAGTATTAGAATTAGATAAAGATCTATGGGCTCTTTCAATACCAAAAGAAAATGCTTCTGACAGATCTAAAGTTTTGATAAGCCAAGTACTTAAAAAGGAAGTAATGTTGTTACCTTCTATATTTTCTGGCAGTCCAAAAATCCTATTATTATTGCGTCTGGATCTGTTTTCCAGGTCATCAAGTTTGGATTGAAGGTGTGTGTTCTGTTTCAGTAAAAATTCAATGTTAATTTCTTCTTCCTGAATTCTGTTGTCCATATCATTAAGAGTCTCTTCTATACCTGTAATTTGAGCTTTCTGGTGTTGTAAGTCTTGATGTAACAAATCCATTTGTTTTGTGGTTTTTTTCTATAAAGTTATCAATTTTAGCATCCAGTCTGTCCATTTTAGTTGTTAGTTGCTGAATAGTTGTTAGTAAAGACTGAAGCTCTTTCTTGATGCTGGAATCCTGACTGTTAGCCTTACTGGAACTCATTCTGAACAGAGGTGATGAAAGAGAAATTTCCAAGATGATTTCAGACAGGAAAATTATTTAAATTTTCTTTCTTTTTTAGATATTATTCAAGATACTGATATTCCAAACCTATTTAGAAAGAAAATTATTACATTAGTTGAATTTTAAAGTAATTATTTCCTGTCAGTGTAGTTATGTTGGTGGAGCTGAAGAAATCTGCTGCTATCCTGTGTTCATCCTTGGCCACGCCCCCCATGGAGCTTGTTTCTGATGGTAGTCTCCCTGAACATGTAATAAGTCAGTTGAGTACTGGAGAAGTTATTGTACTGCCTTCAACCAATATGTCGAGTAGTATTATTCCAGGAAATCAAGAGGCATAGGTTGTTAAACCTAAAACTCAACCTGTGGTTTAATCTAATGAAGCTTTGAACAGTGCTTCTGCCCTCACCACATCTCAGCCACTGAACCCTGTTTTTTAGAGAAAGCTCTACCTATACAGCAGGAGAAATGGAAGGGGGCATTTGCAGAGACAGCAACACAGGCCCAGGACAGGGTTGGACAGTTCATTGAAATGGAGGAAACCAGAAAGAAGAGGATGGTAGCAGGTGATTTAGTTTTTAATTTATCATAATTTGAACTCACTAAAGAACAGCTTGCAGTACTGAATAAAGGACTTTCCTTTATTCCAGCAGTTAAAACAGACTTAACGGATGTCTTTCTGGACTTGAAGTTGTTTGCTAGAAATGTAATGTTAAGTGTGATATTTCCAGACAAAGTTCAGTCGCATGATTTTTTAAGAAACCAATTGTTTTTACCCCTGAATTTAAACCAGCCTTAGAGGCTTTTTGAATGTATGTGAGAATGACTTAAGGAATTGTTTAGCAAATAAGTGTAATGGTGAAACCTTTTATAACTTGATCTCTAAAGAAATGGAAGCTTTGCATGATTTAATTAAGGCACAGCATTTAATGATTAGACCAACTGACAAGGGTGGAAGGATACTGGTTCTAGACAAAAGTAATTACATTGAAAAGATGTCTAGCATGTTAAATTATGAAGACGTTTATATGAAGTTGCAAAGATTTCAAGTTACTGGAATTAACAGAGTTAATTTTTATTTATATGATTTGCTGATGACAAATCAGATTGATTATGATTTGTATAGCTACTTCACAGTTGAACATCCCAGAATACCCATTATTTATAGATTACAGAAAATGCATAAAGATCCTGTCAACCCCCTCTCCGACCTATAGTTTCAGCAAGAGGGTGGCTGACTGAGACCATCTCTATATATGTGGAAAAGCAACATAGACTGGTTCTTGACACCATTACAACTGTGTTGAAGGATACAAAGCAATTCCTACAAGACCTATACCAATGACCAATAAGTTTAGATGATTTGAATGACACTTTGTAACCTTAGATGTTAATTCACTTTTTACGGTCATCACAAAAAATGTAGGAATAGATAGTGTAAGGCTTTTTTTGACATCTGATAGGGTTTTTTCTAACTCTAAGATAGAGCTATTGTGTCTACTACTGGATCTAATACTAGAGAATGTTTTCATCTTTGAATCAAAATATTATCTGCAGAAACTGGGGGTTGCAATGGGCATGGCATGTGCCAACTCTTATGCCAATATTGTCTTGGCTTATTGGGAAAAAGCAGTCAGTTTTTGCAGATGTTAGGTTTAGTTTACCTATGAAATTTTACAAATGATTTGTAAACGATGTCTTTTTTGTTTACTGCTGGAGTTTGTAGATTATATATAAAATACAACTACCTTTCTTTCTTTACTATGCATTACTTTGCTGAGGATATTGACTTTCTTGACACTGTTATTAAGAAGGATGAGCTAGGCAGCATTTGCACTAGTATGTATTGGAAGCCCTGTAGGAAGAACATCATCCTACACAACACTAGCATACACCCTAGGCACATTCCAAGGAATGTGGTTACAAATCAGGTGCCCAGAGTAATGAGATTGCACACAAATTAAACTAAGCTGGAAGAAGCTCTGGAAACTTTACGTATAGAACTGTTAGAGTGTGGTTACAAAATATGAGTCATTGAATGGGCTATTAATGAGGTTAAATCTGCCACTGGGAATGAGGTTAGACCCTATTTCTCTGACCCCCTAAACCAACGAGCTCAAGAGAAATGTTTACCTGAAGGTAATGCAAGTAGGGTAACTCTAACGTGTTCAAGCAACATTATCGTCATATGTGATGTGGTGAAAAAGAACTGGCCAATACTCATAACGGACCTAAGTGTAGGTAATGTGGTCGGACCCCATCCACGATTCTCCTTTAAAAACAATAAAACCCTGAGGCACATCTATGTTATAAACAGAACTATATAGACAGGGTGCATTCTGTAAGGAGCGGTACATATGCATGTAGATCATGTACTGCCTGTAGGTATGTGTGCATGGTTACTTCTGTTACACATCCTGGAACTATGAGAAAGACTGAGTTTAGTTTTTATGCTGACTACACAGATAAGAACATAGTGTATTGGGCACAGTGCACTGTATGTGAAGGGTTCTATATTGGGAAAACCAATTGAACGCTAAATGAAAGAGCACTTGAGCATAATAATGATATACGCACTAGATAAGCAAGTAATATGCTAGCCAAACATGTGATAGAAACTGATGATACACATCATTTTAAGTTTTTGATTCTGCATAAACCTAGTACTAATAAGAGGAGGTGATATAGCTAATGAAACAGAATATATTGAGTTAAGATGGATTCTTGACCTGAGGGCTACTGTACACCAAGGTCTGAATAATGCTGTGTCTAAGTCCTGCTCTGAAGACAAGAGGATTGCATCATTAATTGCACTATGTGATGTGACATCCCTTAATTGTATGGCTGGTTATTTGTATATAAGGTTTTAAGTGTCTTTTACTTTTTCATGATCTGAAAAAGCACGTAAGTCGCAAAAGAGCTCACCAGTTTATTTTATGTACATCTATTACTGTTATTAAAACAGTTTTTACTCAACTTCAGCCTTTTGGATGTCCTTTTTGGAATATTATTGTGTTTGGACTTGGTCTGGGTTCCTACTGAGCTTTTGTTATAACATCAACCTTAGACTTAGCTGACAACCATTGTATTTCTGTTTGTGTGGACATGGATGGACCAGGAAGCAAACTGGACTCCAAAGAGTACTCAACAATGATCTCCAACATGCCTTTGGTCATTGGAAGTGAGTGTGAAAACATCTCTGGTCCTTTGATGATCACAAACCTGGGTGGACTAGCCAATGTTTAACTGTGCCATCTTCTTCTTCTTCTTTCAGCTGCTCCTGTTAGGGGTCACCACAGTGGATCATCTGTTTCCATTTCTTCCTGTCCTCTGCATCTTGCTCTGTCACACCAACCACCTGCATGTCCTCTCTCACCACATCCATAAACCTTATCTTAGGACATCCTCTTTTCATGTTACGTGGCAGCTTCATCCTTAGCATCTTTTTCCCAATATACTCTGCATCCCTCCTCAGCACATGTCCAAACCAACGTAATCTTGCCTCTCTGGCTTTGTCTCCAAACCTTACAAACTGGGCTGACCCTCTAATATACTTATTCCTAATCCTGTCCATCCTCGTCACACCCAGTGCGAATCTTAACATCTTTAACTCTGCCAAGTCCAGCTCTGACTCCTGCCTTTTTGTCAATGCTACTGTCTCCAACCCATATAACATAACTGGTCTCAGTAACTTCTTGTAGACCTTTCCTTTCACTCTTACTGGTACTCGTCTATCACAAATCACTCCTGACACTCTTCTCCACCCACTCCATCCTGCCTGTACTCTCTTCCACACTCACCATTACTCTGAACTGTTGATCCCAAGTATTTAAACTCATCCAACTTCTCCACCTCTACTCCCTGCATCCTCACTATTCTGCTATCCACCCTCTCATTCACACACATATATTCTGTCTTAGTCCTGCTGACCTTCATTCCTCTTTTCTCTAGAGCATATCTCCATCTCTCCAGGGTCTCCTCCACCTGTTCCCTACTCTCACTACAGATCACAATGTCATCTGCAAACATCATAGTCCACAAGGACTCCTGTCTGATCTCATCTGTCAACCTGTCCATTGCCATTGCAAATAAGAAAGGGCTCAGAGCTGATCCTTGATGTAATCCCACCTCCATCTTAAATGCATCCGTCACTCCCACCACAGACCTCACCGCTATCACACTACAATCATACATATCCTGTACCACTCTTACATACTTTTCTGACACTCCTGACTCCTGACTTCCTCATACAATACCAGAACTCCTCTCTAGGCACCCTGTCATATGCTTACTCTAAGTCCACAAATACACAATACAACTCCTTCTGATCTTCTCTGTACTTCTCCATCAACACTCTCAGAGCAAACATTGCATCTGTAGTGCTCTTTCCTGGCATTAAACCATACTGCTGATCACTAATCACCACCTCCTTTCTTAACCTAGCTTCCACTACTCTTTCCCATAACCTCATGCTGTGACTGATCAATTTTATCCCTCTGTAGTTACTACAGCTCTGCACATCACCCTTATTCTTAAAAATTGGTACCAAAACACTTTTTCTCCATTCCTCAGGCATCCTCTCACTTTCCAAGATTTCATTAAACAATCTAGTTAAAAACTCCACTGCCATTTCACCTAAACACTTCCATGCTTCCACAGGTATGTAATCTGGACCAACAGCCTTTCCCCATTCTTCATCCTCTTCATAGCTATCCTTACTTCTTCCTTGCTAATCCACTGCACTTCATGATTCACTATCTGCACACCATCCAACCTTCTCTCCCTCTCATTCTCTTCATTCATCAACCCCTCAAAGTACTCTTTCCATCTGCTCAACACACACTCCTGGCTTGTGAGTATGTTTCCCTCTTTATCCTTTATCATCCTTACCTGCTGCACATCTTTCCTAGCTCGGAAGCTCTGTCTAGCCAATTGGTACAGGTCCTTTTCTCCCTCCTTAGTGTCCAACCTTTCATACAACTCCTCATACACCTTATCCTTAGACTTTGCCACCTCTCTCTTTGCCATGCACCTCATCTCCTTATACCCCTGTCTACTTTCTTCATCTCTCTGACATTCCCACTTCTTCTTCACCAACCTCTTTCTCTGTATACTCTCCTGTACTTCCTCATTCCACCATCTGCTCTCCTTGTCCTCCTTCCTCTTTCCAGATGTCACACCAAGCACCTTTCTAGCCATCTCCCTTTCTAGCTCTGCTGTAGTTACCCAGCTATTTGGTAACTCTTCACTGCCACCCAGTGCCTGTCTTAACTCTTCCCTGAACTCCACCTCAAAATTACCCTTTTTCAATTTCCACCATTTGATCCTTGGTGCTGCCCTCACACTCCTCCTCCTCTTCTTGATCACCAATGTCATCCTACAAACAACCATCCTATGCTGCCTAACTACACTTTCCCCTGCCACCACTATAGAGTCTCCAATCTCCTTCAGACTGGCCCTTCTACGTAAGATATAATCCACCTGTGTGCATCTTCCTCCACTCTTGTATCTCACCCTATGCTCCTCCCTCTTATTAAAATACATATTCACCACAGCCATGTCCATCCTTTTCGCAATATCCACTACCATCTGACCTTCTGCATTCCTTTGCTTAACACCATACCTACCCATCACTTCCTCATCCCCCCTGTTCCCTTCACCAACATGCTTATTGAAATCTGCTCCAATTACCACTCTCTCACCCTCATCCAACTCACTCCAAAGTTTTTCTTTCTCATCCATCGCACACCCAACTTGTGGAGCATATGCACTAACAACATTCAACATTACACCATCAATTTCCAGCTTCATAAACATCACTCTATTAGACACTCTTTTCACCTCCAAAATACTCTTAGCATACTGTTCCTTCAGGATAAGCCCTACACCATTTCTCCTCCTATCCACACCATGATAAAACAATTTGAACCCACCTCCGATACACCTAGCCTTGCTCCCTTTCCAACTGGTCTCTTGCAAAAACAATATACCAACCTTCCTTCTGTCCATCATATCAGCTAGCTCTCTCCCTATACCAGTCATACTGCCAACATTCAAAGTTCCTACCCTCACTACCACAGTCCTAGCCTTTACCTGCCTTTGGGCATGCCTTTCTCCTCTTCTCCTCCTTCGGCCAACAGTAGCCCAATTTCCACCAGCACTCTGTTGGCCAACAGTACTGGTGATGGTCGTTGTTAACCCGGGACTCGACCGATCTGGTATGTTTATCTGTACTGTTGTCCGCATGTATGATTTGGCAAAATTTTATGCTGGATGCCCTTCCTGACGTAAACCTCCCCATTCATCCGGGCTTGGGACTGGCACAAAGAAATGCACTGGCTTGTGCATCCATCTGCCACCCTAAAATGCTTCAGACATTTCTCTCTACATTTATGAGAGGGGTCAAAAACAGAACTGGCAGATATGATAGCGCATGAAAATCCCTGATGCCTTCTTTCCTTTTTTATGAATGGTTTAAGGGATTGATCCCTATATTGGATAGTACATGTGTTAAAGTGAGTACAACGGGGACAGTTAGGAACATTGTGCTCCAGGCCTAAGCAAAAATAACAACGGGTATAAAAGTTCCAATATGACATTTGGTGTCCCTTCATCCTATACAGATCATCCTCCACTAGTTTACTGTAAGCCGCAACTAAGGGGTGTATTGATGGTACGAATGTACTAGGTTTCCTGTAGGGGTGGCAGGATGTAACATCCGATCCATTATATTCTATTTTCAACGACAAATTTCTGACAAATAATTTAAAATTTGTCGTTGAAAATAGAATATAATGGATTGGATGTTACATCCTGCCACCCCTACAGGAAACCTAGTACATTCGTACCATCAATACACCCCTTAGTTGCGGCTTACAGTAAACTAGTGGAGGATGATCTGTATAGGATGAAGGGACAGTATGGTCCTCGTAACAGGAATAGATATAATCTTACCTTTAGACAAAGAGAAGCTTTGACCAGGCTGTGTAATAACCAGGACATTATCATCCGCCCAGCCGACAAAGGGGGAGGGATTGTTGTATTTGACATTGTTAGATATCAGCATGATATGATGAATATGCTAGAAGAAGTGAAGTTCTATGAGTCTGTTTCAGAGGATACTGTTGATTTCATTATCAATAGGATACAGGCAATATTGAAAGATTTGTTCATGAACAAAGTTATTGATCAAGCCTTATTTGAATTCTTGTATGTTACACATCCGTTGATACCAGTCATACAAGGTCTTCCGAAGATTCATAAGGACTCTACTTTGCCACCAATGAGACCAATAGTGGCTGGAAGAGGGTAGTCTACTGAACCCCTCTCCATATATATAGAGAGTAAGTTGAGACCAGTGGTAGAAGCTAATTGTTATATTCTCAAAGACACTAAACAATTCTTGTTAGACCTCTATCAATATACCAATTCTTGTATATATTTAGAGGGATCTCTCTTGGTGACGATGGACGTCCAATCACTGTTCACAGTCATACCCAATATGGAGGGTGTTGATATGATCAGTACTTATCTAAGAAGGCTAGAGTTATTATCGAGCATTGATATTGAGTTGCTTCTTAACCTATTAGAGATTGTTTTAGGGTCGAATGTGTTTTGTTTTCAGGAACGGACATTCCTTCAGCGAGATGGCGTAGCAATGGGCACTTCATGTGCCAATAGCTACGCCAATCTCGTTATGGCTGAATGGGAACATAGACATCTGTTCCAGAATGAGTTTTACAAGGATTATGTTCCATTCTACAGGCGTTTTGTAGATGACCTGTTCCTTGTTTGGACAGGTACACCTACACAATTGGAACATTTCATTCAAGAGATTAATACGGTTACAGATTTTTTGAATTTTACTGTGGAATGGTCTGATAAATGTATTCCATTTCTAGATGTATATGTTGAGAAATTAGCAGATGGGATGGTCAATACAGGCCTGTATCGTAAGCCATGCCATAGGAACACCCTTTTGCATCGTCATAGTATGCACCCAGGCTTTGTCTACAAGAACATCGTTCGTGGACAAGCCATGCGTGTTTCCAGATACACACCTGTTGATTCAGTATATAGAACGGATATGAATGACTTGGAGAACAGGTTGAGAGAAAGATGCTATAGTAAGACTGATTTCAGGTCAGGGATGGATGATATTTCAGATCTTAGGGATACTAGAGCCAAGCCCTATTTCTCTAATGGGGCTGATGATTACTATCTAGCTAAGACTGATGATGACCACACAACTGTCAGTTTGCAAGGGCAGACTCAGCAGGTAGTTTTTCCAGTGTATTATACAAAAGACATAGGCTCTATTAAAGATATCTTTATTAAATTCTGGCATGTTTTATCAGTGGACCCTAAAATTAAAGAGATCACCTAGGTTTGTATATCGGAACAAGAAGAACCTTAAGAATCTTTTATGTTACCCAAAGACAATACACCGAGATTTGGATATTAATGAACATTTTTCTGTACCATGTAATAGATGCAATTTTTGTTCCTACATTCTTACAGACCCGATTTTTGCACATCCTTTGGGTCTAGGTGACTATACTATACGTGCACGTGGTAATTGCATGTCCAAGAATGTAGTATATATTGCATCCTGTGTAGCCTGTTCGGCATTCTACATAGGCAAAACGAATCGCTGTCTTAGAGACAGGATTCGTAAACATGTGTATTATATTAGGAAGGGTCACTTGCACAATGCGCTTGCCAAACACGCACATGACAGTGGTACGGATCATTATTTTAGATTTAGGATTTTAGAACAGGTTTTTAAAACTCATAGAAGGGGAGACATTGAGAATTACACGGAGGCCAGAGAGACATATTGGATCATTAGGTTTAGATCTGATATGCCACCAGGACTCAATGGTAAAGTTCCCTTACGTCCACTTTTGAAATTGAGGAGGTTAAGATATGATAAATGAATTAGAAATTTTGAGTCCATTATTCCACCATGATGGGCATTACAAGTTTTATTTTCATATGTTACCAGCTTTTATACACTGGACTCATGTGCATTTAGTAAGCATCAGTAATTGCATTTCACACACATATTTTTTAATGATCTGCTTTATAATGATGCATTTTTATTGCACTTGTTTTTATGTTTTAGAATGTGTTCTAATAAGGGTTGATACAGCTTTAAGGAGTATTCCTTAGTTTGGCACCTTTTTGTATATTTAAATGTTGAATATTGTTGGTTTATTTGTAATAAGGTCTGAAGAAGCTACTAAGCGAAAGCGCTAACCTATTTGCATTGCAATAAACTTCCTTTTTTACCATTGAACTGCGTTGGACTGCATTGCATTTTATGGACTTGGAGTTATTTCGCGTATGGGATTTTACATCAGTGTTTTGAACCCCTTCATTGCTTTGCTCTATTGCTGTGTATTTATTTATATAATGAAAGATTCCTCAATGGAACAGTGAACTCTAGTCTTCAGACCAGCCAATGCAGTGTATAGATGTGGGTGCTTCAAGTTCCGATGGCAAGAACAGGCTGTAAGATGGCAATGGCCAGTGACCCTTATACCCAAACATCCTGCATCAGGTACAGGGTGTGCCAGCCCAGGAGGAAGGATACATATCTCTGGTATTCAGGCCAACCAAGTGCTAGCACAGTAAGAATAACCCATTTTGTTAGTACTTCAACAGTGAAACAAGATGAACATCTGAAATTATGCTGTAAGGTTTGGAACAGAATAATAAAAATGTAACATGCTGAAGTTTCTCTATCTAGACATCCTATTACTTTATTCATTCAGTTATATTTGATAATGGTTGGTTTCTGCATTTGTCATATCAAATGGCGGTACACTGCATTCTCCAATCCCAGACCTAGGGTAGCATTCTCTGGTAGCCCACTGTAATTGAGATAACAAGTCTACTTGTTCAATCACCAGCTACACTTTGATTAGTAGTCTAATGCAGAAAAGAGATGAAATAATAGTGATCTTATATCAGCTTTTCTCAGTTAATGGAGCCTCCTCCATAGCAGTTACTTTCAGAGTTGCCTGGTAGAAGTCACATAAAGGCAATCAAGACGTAAAAATGTGAAGCTAGCTTAACTATCTTTCCATATACAACCACATAAATAAAGTTTTACTTGGTATATGAACTCCAAGTATGTCTACTTTTACTAAAGGAATTTGGATGTAAAAAATAAAAAAAATATATATATATATCCAAAGCTAATGGGATCATTACAGTCACAAATTCCAGAATTCAGTTCTTGACAATGGACAGAATTCAGTACCCAACCTCGGGTGCCTCAGGCTAAGAGGGGTAGCATGTGGAGTCTAAAACAAAAAACACTGTGCTTTATATAAACTGTATCAGCTGAAGACAGTGCCAAAATGCTGAAGGAATGTCATACTTATTTGTAGCATAATAAGACAGTCTAGTGTTTGAGGAAAGGAAAAGCTTAGTGAAATGGCAAATTTTCTTCTAGAGTATTATTTTATGATAAAAGCCTAAAACTGCTTACGCTGCTTAATGAGCAGGTAACTGCATTGTGTTTTTTGTATGATTCAATAATTCAGTAGTTATAAAAGTGACTGGATGAGAATTTGAGAGACTGTTTTCTGGCATTGGTGTCATATTAAGAATTTCATTATGCTGGGAGTGTGCATGTAAACAGACCTAAAAACAGATGTGATAACAGTGTGCAAGTGTATGCTAATGGGACAAACTGTAGACTAACGCCATGTGGGAATATATTTATAGTCCAGCTCCTGAAGGTCACATGCGCTATTTGGAAAATGGATTCTTGTAAAAACAATAGTGAGCTGCACATAATAGCATACAGATGTAAACGAGGTGCTTGCTTCACAATGCTGTCTGTTA
>NC_056734.1:616498038-616530538 GCF_019279795.1 Protopterus annectens | reverse complement strand
GAAATCTAGACGGATTCTTGCTTTTATTTTTCATTTCATGTAAACAGTCATTCAGTTTTGCTTTATGAAGAGGGGACTTGCATTATGAACACTGGCATCCTCGCAAAGAGCACTGGAAGTTTATAATGGTTGCACTAAAGACAGACTAAGGAACTCAAACAAAATACTATTTCTTTAACATCAATACGTATTTCACATTAATTAACTTGAAAACATACAAAAACACTCACAATATCTACTCAGAGTAGCAGCCACAGCATGTAGGAATTCTGCAAGGAAAAAATTATGTAAAAGATGCTGGCAGTGTTTCTTATAAATGACAACCATCTGACCGTTATGTGAACTTTTTAGTATTCTCAGTACAAGCAGAAGGGTTTAATAGTGCATGAAGGCTTAGCATGTGACGTATCAAGTCAATATAGATTTTTCATTATTTTTATTTTCAGACACCTACATAAATCATCGCTCTCAACTTCCTTGTTCAATTGTCAGTGACACAGGTAAACATAGGGTAAGACAAATATCAACAATTAGGGACAATTTTAAATACTAAACTAATTCACTCAGTAGGAGAAAATATAAATGTTGTATTGATCCATTAACAGAAAACACAAAGACTCTGGATCACAGATGTGTTGCATTACCTTTTAATGGACTAATGTAGGTGTTGCAATTACTCAGCCTTTGAGACTAGCAAGATCCCCGATGAATAACTCCTGGTGAAGGGCTCTTGGCAGCTTAAAAGCTTATATGATTGTAAACCCTATGCTGGACCAATAAAAACTATTCCATTGTATGTGCATTCCATTGTCTTTGCATTACTAATTCACCTAGAAAGTTAATTATACATTAATGGCTCATTGCCATTTAAAAGCGTGCACACTGATTGGACAAGCCCATGCAGCATGCCCATTGTAAATCAAGCATATACCAATAAAAAAAAAGTCCAGCTGGTAAAGTACCATTGAGTGGCCAGACTTTTCAAATGGAATATGCTACAGAGGTCAGAGCAAGGTACAAGAAAAATCAGGTACTTTTTGCAATAGTAAAGAAACAGAAATGTATCTGATTTTCCATCTATTTCGCACTGTCCCTCTGTTTATATCTCAGCAGTCTGTCGTATCTCTCAAATGTCCAGATCTTTACAGAACGTCCAGATTTTTCCCTCCTAGTTTTGGTCTTTTCTTCATTAAAAAATAGTTTTCTGCCAAGCAGCTGTAGATGGAAGTCATTAAATAATGGCACATCACTGAGGTTTAGGCTTCATATCCTTCAGAAAATGCAACATTTAAATATAAATGCAAGGCCACAGTGATGATAATTTGGTTCTACTTTCCTGGCCCAAGACATTGAGGTGGCCTTAACCTGTGAATATACTACATGTAAAATGGTCACAACTAGTGTTGTCGTGACAGCTAACGTTCAGGGTGTCACACGAGACACTGGACGGTGCACTGCATCTACAAATTTTAAATGAAAACATAAGAAATGTTTAGTATATTGAAAAGGGGAGAATGAACAAAGCACCTAAACAGAGTTAGTGTTGACTTAACAAAAGAAACACAATTCTAGGTAGTCGATCTCTCTTTTGGCTTTTCCCGGTTAGGGGCCGCCACAGCGGAATTCCGGTCCGCTAATGATTGGCAGTGGATTTTTACAGTGCTGAATTGCCAGCCCGATGCCCAACCTTCAAAGAAGGCACACCCATTCATGCATGCACCTACCTGCATGTCTTTAAATGTCACTTGCCCATGGGGAGGACATGCAGACTCCACACAGAAGGCGCTCCAGCCAAGAATCGAATGGGAGAACCTCTTGTTTTGAGGCGGCAACACTAACCGCTGCACATGGTAGTGCAGCTATAAAAGTCTGTTTACCTTTAAAGATCTCACAGTTACACCATACTTCTATTTGAAAATGTTGGTGGAATAAGAGCACTTACAAGTATAACTGTCCAGTAAAATGGATGTGATAAATTCAACAACATAAACATGCAAGACTCAGACAAGTGCAGCTTAGTGAAGTGCAGGAAGAAGCAAAGAAAAGGAAGGGAAGGTTGGAATACATGAGGGAATGGAAATATTTTTTGCACTGGGTCATGTTGAAGAAATTGTTTGTTAAAGGACTTATGATGCATATACAGCAACAGGAAAGGATTTTTTTTCTTGCAGGGGAGAAAAATAACATGTTAAAAGTCTTACTATTTTGTTCTTGAGCAAAAAATAGTATGGGATGGTATAAAATGAATATGGTCTAGAGGAGGTGTAGAAAAAAATTAAGTTGGATATGGGCTTATATGGAGAATATGAAAGGATGACTAGTGAAAATGTTGACTAAACAGAAAAAACTAAATCAGTGTTTCATGAGTATGGTATATGGGGAAAGCTAGATGTAAAAAGGTGGCATATACTAAGAAATAGAATACAATTTCCCTGATGTTTCATTGTCATGTCATTGCTGGAAATTGAATCAAAGTACCATGATAGTCCCATCTTCTAACATCAAATGTGTGGATGCCCTGTTCAGCCACTGACATTGAACTTTCTCCTCTGCACCTACATACTAATTTGTTTTAATTCAGGATAGCCATAACTTAGAACTAACAACCATCTTGCTGTTTATGTGATATGACAGTCTCAAAACTTTGTCATTCTGAATATAGGAACTTGAAAGAATATGAATATCCTTATATGATGCTCATATTAAGTAAATATTGAATTGCTTCTTACTAAATAGAGATACCACTATGTTATATGCAGAAAAAATATTACTGCAACAATGAATGAGAAATATCACTGTGAGTTCATGCACGTGAATATCTATGAAAATATTTGTCAGTTGTCATATCCCCTCATATCACTTAGGTGATATCAGCTTTTTGCAAATTCTCAACAAATAGGTGTCCCATCAGACAGAACTACGTATTAACCCCTGATATTTCCAGACTTCTATAAGAAGTCTAAAATGTCAAGCCACTCTAGCAGGTAAAACATGTAACATTATGTTTATCTGATATGTGCCAGAATGTTGTCATGTCAATGTAGGACAACTTTTTAATGTACTTATTTTTTTCTGAAAGCTAAATTTATTTAAAACAGGAGAAAGCATGTTAATAGGAAGAGATTCACAGACATGATATGTAGAGTGGAGAAAAACACATGCAAAGAGCTAACGTGATCCAGAAATAACTGAGCTGTAGCATACCTCTCGGGTCTATATTAAATCAGCGAACACTTCAAATAGCAAACGCTGATTTATCAACTTTTAAACAAAAAAACCTGACCATCTCGAAGACACGGAACAGCGACTTTTTTCCCAGGGGAAAAAAAAAGTTCAAAACACAAAATAAAGTAGGGGGGCTTCAACCCCACCCCTGGCCCCCCCCCCCACTTAAATATACCAACTCCGAGATTGCACCACAGTGGAGGAAATGGCAAAGTCCCAAAAACGGCACAGTGATTTCTTTCCCTGGGAAAAAAATTGGTGTTCCATGTCTTTGGGATTGTCAGTTTTCGCTCTTAAAGGGTCGATAAATCAGTGTTCACTATTTTGAGTGCTCACTGATTTAATATAGACCCTACCTCTCAACCGCTTAGATCAAGAAATCTGGACAAAGCCTGACAAAATTACTGGACAAGGGCCCAAAAGTAAGGGCACATTTTAAATGCTGCTCTTATAAATTTAGGAAACTGTTAGAATAACAAGATTTATGTTAGCATGCATTTTATGAAAGGTATGAAATCTGAAACTGAAATGTATGTCATTATTTAGTGACTTTAATCCTCAGCTCATTCCAATTTTTTTGCCAGAAAAACAAATTTTGTGAAGAACAGGACAAAAATATGTGGCAGAAATCTGGACATTCTGCAAAAAATCTGGAGAGTTGAAAGGTATGTAGGTCTATATCTGATATATGCTACAAAGTGTCAGTTATCCACCAGTGGGTGACTTCTATCATGGTTGCCAGGTATACAATTTAATTGCATAAAGCGAACTGCAAAAAGAACTAGTCCCACTTTTTCAATTTCTTCAAATCTTTTGGGTTTCTAATACTACGATGGGAATAGTCCAATTCCTAAGTCAAAGTATGTTTAAAATTCATGAAATTAGTATTGTTTCAACCTTTGATGTCAGCCAGAAGTGCTCGTCGCAGCACCCGCAATGTGCCCAGCAATGACTCCTTTGGCAATTTGTATGGATTTACATGTATTGGTAACATATTTAAATACAATTGTAGATTCTTTTTTATAAGACCTGTTGCTCCTACTATTATTGGGACTATCTGGGTATCTTTCTTTCACATTGCTCTTGTTACTGCCTGCAAATCCTGATATGTTATGACTTTGTGTCCCTCTGTACTCAGTACACTGTAGTCACTGGGTGTGGTGATTTCAATGATAAATGCTACTTTTGCCTTCTTTTCATGGACCACTATATCCAATTTTCTAGCATCTGTCTTTTGAACTGTTGGTAATGGATGATCCCATGTGATGTAAACTCCAACATTTTCTATGATGCTTTATGGCTCATGTTTCTAGTGTTTTTCAGCCACTTCAATACCACAATGTTTGCACAATCCTCAGTGCAGCAGTCTTGCCACATTGTTATGCCTTTCAGTATACAGTCTTTCTGCCATTAGTATGTCACAACCAACAACAAAGTATGTGACCGTTTCCAATTTGGTTTTACAAAACCTATATTTACCTGTTTCTCCCACATATTCAATGGACTTTGTAAACCAACATGTATGCAGCCCACTATCTTGGGCCGCCAAAATTAACCTATCATCTCTTGGTTTGAATTTGCCTCTCCTTAACTAATTCCTGCATTTGTTCCTGATCATCCTGAGGTTCTTCCAGAAGTTTTCTATACTTGGTACTATATTTATGCATTTTCCACATTTCTTGCCTTCTCTTCTGTTCATTTGTCTTATATTCTTTCTTTTGTTTTTTAACACACTCAGTTGCTGCCTAATTTTTATCTACTTCTGGTTTGATTTCAATTCCTGATTGATGTCAATATGCTTCTGCTCGATTAAGCAGAGAAGTCATCTTAGACTTATTCTCCTCATGTTTCACAATGTTCACTACATTTGGGTGTTGTGTGGTCAGCAGATGTGTGAGGTCCCACAACTGCAGATCTGTACATGTAATCAATTTCAAGGAGGCCCATCCCTCCTTTGGGAACGGGGAATATATAATCTTGGCATACACTGATTTTAATAAATCATTTGGTGAGCATGAAGCATCCTTCTTGTTTTTCTATCTAATCGGTCCAACACATTTTGGGGTCAGTCAATCACTCCAAAAATGTACATTAGGACAGGAAGAGCAAATTGGTTTATAGCTTGGATTTTGTTCCTAGATGTCAATGCTGTTTTCAGGATTAATTTAAGTCTTCTAAAGTATTCCTTACTAAGTTGTATTCACATTTATTCACATTTTATTGCTGATCCTTCATCAGTTCCCAAAAATTTATGCACTCCCTCTTGCTCAAGTTCTTTTGTATCACATTCTTTTCCCAAACTGATGTTTTCCTGGTGCTGCAGTTTTCCTGCTTTAAAGGTTGCTTTTGCACATTTATTAAGACCAAATGACATTCTTATAACATCTGAAAAAGTTTTGGCAACTTTCAGTTCTTCATCTGATGAGCTATACAATTTTAAAGGGTCTATATTAGAAGAGCGAAGAGACTTAAGAGAAAACACTCTTTCATTGACACGTAAAGCCTGAAGTCTGAAAACAGCGAAGTTATGGAACAGTGATTTTTTTTTTCCCAGGGAAAAAAATTGCTGGGCTGCTCTCTGGACTTTGCTGTTTTCTCCACTGTGGTGAAATCTTGGAGTTGGTATATTTAAGTAGGGGTGTGTGGGGATCACAGCCCCCCACATCAGGAGGTGTGGGTGGCGAACCCCTCCACTTTATTTTGTCTTTATGATTTTTTTTTTTTTTTTGGAACAGCTATTTTTTTCCCTGGGAAAAAAATTGCTGTTCTGTAACTTCGCTCTTTTTAGACTTCAGGTTTTACGTGTTGACTAAACACTGTTCACTCTTAAGTCACTTCACTCTTCTAATATAGACCCAAATTTAAATCATCGGCAAAACGTATATGAGAAGTCTTTATACTTTGTTGTTTTCTTGGAGCCAATTTATAGCCATGGCCTCAGCTGTTAAGTAGAAAGCTTAGTGAGTTAAGGGCAAGGTAGAATAGCAGTGGTGACAGAGAGTCACACTGGAATATTCCCCTTGAATTTTTATCCTTGGAATAGTAATTTGTCCTTTATCATGGTTTAATTGCAAAGTGGTCTGCCACTGTTTCATGTTCAATGCCATATATTCAATCAGTGTAGGGTATATCCTATACATTTCCAAGCATTCTTTTATCCATGACTATGGGATACTATCAAATGTCTTTTTGTAGTCAATCCATGCCATACTTAGATTTTTCCCCATTTTACAGTTCTCCACTATGACTTTATTTAACAAATGATCCTTTGTTCGATATGACTTTATTTTATTGCCCTTGTGTTCTACTGTCATAATTGAGTTTTCTTCTAAATGACAATAAACTCAGTATCAATTCCCGTATATATTTTATATGTCATCAGAACTCATGTTATTGGTCTATAATTTTTAGGGTAGCTTGCAGGTTCAACTGTTCACAAAACCAAACCAACACCAAAACCAGTAATTCTTCTTTATTACGATCTGGTACCTCGGCCTTTCGCCTTCAAAGGATCATAAATACAATGTGCTACCAACAATATTTATACATAAAAATCATGTTGATTAGCACTAATTATTCTAGTAACTTAATTCATTAATTCATCAATCAAGTCTTAAAGAAATCACACAGTATTTTTTATATAAATGTTTTTCTAAAATGCCTTCAAGTCATATATTCAAGTACACATGATTATTGATATGAAATACAGAATAATAATAATAATAGTATCAAACAATAATCCACAATCATAACCTAAACACAAAAACTAACAATAATACTGTCTCATAATACTGTCCATTATATTAATTTTAATTTTATTCATTAATTACTTAATTCTAAATTTAATCCATAAGGTTTTAATGTATTAAATTTAAAAATCATCCTAGTTTCTAGTTCAAGTCGTTTTTGAATAAAAATTCCCCCACTTTCAGAACAAAATGGTTTACCTAAAACACAAAATTTCAAACTATCAGGGTGACCATTGTGTTTTTTGGTTTCTAATGAAACTAGTCCTGTGGCCAAGCATTTTTTGGAAAAACACAATGGTCACCCTGATAGTTTGAAATTTTGTGTTTTAGGTGGGAACTCACTAGCCTATCACTCCTCAACATTGACTGCATCAGAGTTTCCACAATTTCCTGTTCCTTCCTTTTCTGTCTAGCTTCAAGTGAACATTTATACTGGTTTCCTGTGGAAAGCTCCAAAATATCTTCATATGGCACCTAACTTATTGCTTCCCATTCCACTTATTCCCCTTAAATTTGGACATCCATTATTGTATCCTGTTGTAGTACTTTCTGAATTAGATTTTCTACACTGGATCTTCCACTTCACAGGTACTCCTTAATCTCAGTCTCTATTTCTTTAACTCTTCCATTACTAATCTCCTTTTCTACTTTTCCTCTTTATCTTCTTATTTTTTGTATTATAAAGTTTTCAATATCTGTATTCCTTTGCCTGTATTTCGCTTCAAATATTTTTGGCGCTACCCTTTTTGTATTGGTCAGTTTTGCTTTCTCCTTGGTATAAATATTACACTATATCAAATCTCTTTTTCTTTCCCATGTCCATATTTCTTCTTCAGATGTCTCCTGATCTTCCTGCTTCTCCTTACTTTGGGGACTCACCCCATCCTGCTGTGATGTAACCTGTGTTAGATCTTCTACATCAAATCCTTCACTTTGCAGGCACTCCATAACGTCAACTTATATTTTTTTAACTTCTACTTTACTAATCTTCTTTTCTATATTCTCTCTGTGTGATACTATTTTTTTTTATTGTGAAATTTTCCACATCTGGATGCATTTGCCTTTATATTCATTAATTTGGCTTTCTCCTTTGCATAAGTATTACACTCTATCAAATCTCTCTTTCTTTCCCGTGTCCATATTTCTTTTTTCTACTTTTTAAAAATCTCTAGGGTTTGTTGTTTATATTTTTGCACTTTCTCAGATGCTTCTTTTTCCAAACATTACAAGGTTTCTTGATCTATATGCTGTTTTTCACAAATCTGTTGTATTAATGAATACAACTGCTTTTATTTTAAGCTTCTGACAGTTTTTCTTGTGGAAGTATTTTTCTTTCCTTTAATTTTTCTCTTACTCATTTTGTATATCTTGTGTCTGGAAATTCTGGGCTTTTTGCATAATAGTAACAATACATAATTTCTTTCTTATTCTCAATAGTCCACTTTATCGTCTTTATGACTCTTCTTTGGCCTATCAGTTTTTGTGATTTTTTTGGACTACTACTTCCTTCTACAACAGGGGGGCCATCCTCCCCCTGGGCCTGGCCTTGCTCTATTGTAAAAATGTTTCTGTATTTTGAGAATTCTACCTCATCTTATCCAGTCCTGGCACAAGTGTGCCTACCAGGATTGGGCAATTTTTTATCTTGGGTCTTTTGCACACAGCTATCTTTTTTTTTGTAATTTTTAACCTACTTCTGTCCATGATATATGTTAGATAAATACAGTATATATATCAGTGTCATCTTGGTGAGATTTTGTGACCTTGCGAAGGTACTCACCATGACTTGAGGATGAAATCAATTTCGGCAATAATACTCCCCATTACTTGCTGACTTCTCTCTCTATCCAGACCCCTATTCCCACCCATCTATGCAAACGCATGTAGCTGAAGAGATGCTGCTTTACACAACTGATGGGTATTTATATGAACACATATCTCCGTACAACTACATCTGTAGTAAGATATTGCTAACAGAAACCCAAGACATACAACAGTACTGATGGCAAACCGCTGTAGCAGTGCTGATGACAAACTGCTGTAGCAGTGCTGATGGCAAACCACTGCAGCAGTGCTGATGGCAAACTGCTGTAGCAGTGCTGATGGCAAACCGCTGTAGCAGTCCTGATGGCAAACCACTGTAGCAGTGCTGATGGTAAACTGCTGTAGCAGTGCTGATGGTAAACCACTGTAGCAGTGCTGATAGTAAACTGATGTAGCTGTTGCTGAAACATGGCTGGTATTACATTTGTCCACTGAACATGTGAGTTGAACTTCCCACAATACAGTTCAGCAGGAATTTTTGTCATAGCATGTCAGTGACATCAGATACATACTAGAGGTCCATCACGAGATGGAAAAGGTACTTGAGACAAAGGTATGGCCAATATGCTGTTTTTGGCTTAAACAGTTCCTGTTCTGTGCTGCTTTATCCTGTGTACTAGGGATCCTAATCAGCAAAGTATGCCACTACGATGTACACTCACACACATGCGTGTGTGTGTGTGTGTGTGTGTGTGTGTGTGTGTGTGTGTGTGTGTGTGTGTGTGTGTTTGTGCGTGTGTGTGTGTGTGTGTGTGTGTGTGTGTGTGTGTGTGTGTGTGTGTGTGTGTGTGTGTGTGTGTGTGTGTATGTGTGTGAAAAGTGTGACTTCCACTCCTGTGTCCTTTTATCTCAATTCTTGGGTGCTCAGCCCATTTCTGGTATACAAGTTGCTGATGTTGTACATTGTTCTTGACATCATTCCTCTCTGTGCTTCAGTTGTACTTGTATTGAGACACAGACATTCTATTGATCTGTTGTGTTGTGTACCCTGCCTTACCAAACTCTCCAAGCAAGTAAGTCACATGCACAGATAGCAGCGCAAAGTGACTGCTGACACAGACTCAGTACTGTATTATGTACAAGTTCTTCTGTGACATACCGGGTAGGTTCCCACACTGCATCATTATTTGTCTGAGTTAAGCACAAGTCATACGTGCCAATGAGACATCCTCTCACCTGTGTGTGGTATGCAGTGGAGGTCAATTATGGATTCTGCGAGGCAGTTTTCTCCAGTTTGACTAAGATAATAAATTATTGCTGACAGATATATTTTTGCAAACGGGGAAACACTTATTATGGTCTGTGCCTCCTTGCTTTCCTTGTTGGTCCTCCTCAGACTTTCAGGCTTGGTTCCTCTATTAGTGCTGAATCCGCATTCTCTCTCTCTCTCTCTCGGTGGACTATTTTTAGGATTCCACTATCATTGTAACCCCCCCCCCTTCGCCACCCCCCCAGTCTCCTTCTCACCTTCTCTGCCTCTGCTGACCTAGATGGAGTCCCATATTGTTCCTCCATCCTCCCGGTTTCTTGGGTCTTTTAATGCCTCTCCTTAGGATTTCTGTGGATATTTACTCTTGAATACAGACCCTTCTGCTCTTCTTGCTATCATAGTGTTACATCTTCTCTTTCTTTGTACCTTGCTTTCTTTTTTCTCATTTTATTAATTTGCAGTGGACTTTTTTCCCTTTTTGTAACTTTTCATCACTCTTTGGTTTCTTTCTCTAGGTTCATCATATCAAGTTCTCTTTCAACTTATTTCTATCTCTTTTCTATAGACAATCCTCTTACTGGTTGATTTCATATAATTTTTTTCTCACTAAAATACTTAGTTTCTACTTTTTCTTTTAACACACATAACAGTTTAACAGACAATAAAACAAATAAAAGTGTAATTTGGAAAAAAAGGCAGTGCATTCTCAGCAAAAGAGAAAATTTAATGTTATACATTTATCAATAGTTGTTTTATACACTTTTCAATATGTTCATCATTCTTTACTTAGTTATCAGTTGAAGTTTGTGAGTGAAAAGCTCTGGCATGTCATCACCACTCCTTCTCTTACTCATCTGAATATTTCTAAGTTCTTTGGTGAAATAAAATATAAGTGGGAATCTTTATTTTAAAAAATGGAGATGCAATACATAGGAGTACATTAAAACAATGGTGTGTTAGCCTGTGTAGCAGTTAAAATCGACAGAGGTTTGATATGCTATACAATGGTGCATTCTGACCTACACGCTGAAGAATCTTGTCACATACAACTGGATTCCATCTCATTCTTTCAGACTTCTTCATACACTGATAATTGTATAACCAAGACTGAGAATAAAACAAATTGTAAGTAAAGGGTAACCTATCAGCTGTACTTTTCTTAGTAGTTGCCTGTGTAAGACTGAGTCTATAGCTCTTCTGTAGCCCAGACAGCCAAAGTCTACATGAACTCCCCTTTCAAGTCCTCCTGTAACCCACTGACACCCCTACATCACACTTAACTAACAGCTCCTTCTGGTTATAAACTTGTGCGTGTGTGGTCTCGGACAATTCTGTATTCTAGGAAAATAACACGCCTCTCTCTCAGATATGCATCCATCACTTCTCTTGCCATTTATATTAAACTGACAGGTCTGTAGTTTGTTAGCCTTATTTGATTTCCTCTTTCTAGATGAATGGTTGCATTCAGCCATCAGGTATTCCTGCACTTGGCAACGTTAGCTGTAGATCCTCCTGTTCTTGCTGTACACTGGTCACATTTCTGAAGACACTGCGAGGCAGCATACTAGCCCTTCTCTCAGGGCACAGAGGTTCAGTTATGTCCAAGTGTCTGCTGTCTTTGGTCTGTGACACTCTTTAAATGAACGCTACCCTTCCCTCCCTCCCATTTCTTCTGTGCTGACTGAGGTAGGATTTCATTTCAGTATTTCTTCTGTGTCCTTGAATTATCTAATCACCTTCCCATCTTTTTACAGCATATATGGTTGTCTTTCAATTCCACCTTTTGCTGTGCACATTTTATTTCACTTCTTTACCTGTTCTTTTTTTACTTGGACCTCCATTACCCTCACTTTGTTTGTAACCCTTCTGCTCACCTCATTGTTCTGTGACTGCTCTGCCTTCTAACCCCTTTCCTTTCTTATGTTCCTTCGAATTTGCCATAACTGCTAGAATAACTGTCCTACACAGACTCATTAGTCTTAATCTCTTTTTCACTTTTTTCTCATCTTCCTCAAGCTCATATCCATATCCAGATGACTCCATCACTGCCTTTTCTCTTTATCTTTTATTCATTCAATCCACACCATACCTCTCAACTGTCCGTATTTTTGCAGAATGTCCAGATTTCTGGCTTGTTTTTCTGGTCTGTTCCTCATAAAATTTGTAGTTTTATAGCAAATCACTTAAGATTGGAGTCACTAAATTATGAAAATTATTTCAGTTTCAGAATTCATACCCTTTAGAAAATGTAAGCTATCACAAATGCTGCTATTCTAGGAACTTTTTAAGTTTATAAGAGCAATATTTAAGATCTGTCCCTATTGTTGGGCCTTTGTCCCCCCATTATTTTAGGTTTTGTCCAGATTTCTTATGCCAAGAGTTTGAGAAGTATGATCCATATCTAGTAACTCTGATTTGACCTTCCCATCTCATCATAGTCCACCCACCTGAAATCCCACCAACTAGTTTTTGTCTTTGATTTATTATCCTCCACCACTAAAGAAAAAATAAAGTAATTTGATCACTGTTGGCTAGTAATGCATGCCTGCCTCCTTCTTGGTTTGAATGTTTGAATCATACTCAGAACTGTGTGTTTTCTGGCAGAGCATAATACTATTTATCAAACTTCCACATCAACAAAAACATGAAGCCTCCTAACTTTGGTCTCTCAGCTGGAACTTGGCATATCTCAGTGTGCCTCCTACGATTAAAAAACCATATAACCATACCACTCTTCCTCCTGTCCTGCTCTTTTATAGCTTCACACAATCTCTCCTCTTTCGTTATTGTGCCCAGAAATAGCTGCACTGCATCAATTCATCAGCACACGCTGATTTCCCCTGCCTTAACTGTCAAGGTGCATAACCCCTGACCTGGATTATGAGCCTTCCCACTCCATCTCCACCATCTTAGGGTGCTATTCTTTCTGTTCCTGTCTATCCTCACTTTTGATGAACTTCTTTATACAAACCAAATACATCCCAAACAGCCTTCTCCTGATTGTCATTCCTAGACAGCTTATAGCATGGCACATCCATGTTTCATCTCCTCTTAGTGCTCAGTGAAGTTTTTCTGATACCAGCAATGTTTAACCTCCCATGCTGCATCTGTGTTAACTATCACCCATGTGTCTATTTCATAATCTCCACATATCACAGTAATTCAAACACACCATGCTCTGAGCTGTTTTTTTTTTCTATTGCTATAATCTGTTTTTCTCTCTGCCTTTTGCTTTAATATTAACATTCATCTTGTCCTGTTTTGAAACCCATCCATCCTTCCATCATAGTTTAGAGAAATGATACCGAAAACATGCATTTGCATACCAGGTTTAAGCACTGCTGTCCATACTGGTCTATAATGGAGCCTCTCTCTTAAAAAAAAAAAAAAAAAAAAAAACTGCTGGTCACTGCCAGATTTTCTCTAGTCCACCTAGCAGCCATAAACCCTATCACATTGCTTACTGGCATTCATAACAATTGTGAGCATATTACATCCATTATCCTTTGCTGATGTTCATCTGCCACTTGCTGTGGTCTATCTGAATACACTCTTCTGTTATGCCATTGGTATCTATGTGCATTGCGACAGGTACACCTGATGGCTTCATAAGCCACCTTGGGCACTTTTTCTCATGCCATTCTAACTCTGAGTCCTTAGATCAGTTTCACTGTAAGTAGACCTCTCAACCTCTAAGCACAAAAAATATGGACAAATCCAAAAATAATAAGACAAAGGCCCAAAATCATGGACAGATTTTAGATATTACTGTTATAAAGTTAGACACTTGTTAGAATAACAAATTTTCCATTGGAATGTATTTTCTAAAGGGTATAAAAATTGAAACCAAATATGTGTCATTATTTAGTGACTTGAATCAATGATTTGCAAGAAAACAACAAATTTTATGTGGAAAAGATCAAAAATATGAGGCAAAGCTCTAGACATCCTACAAAAATCTGGACAGCCATAGTTATACTGTAAGGATGGCCACTCCTACCTTTGCCAAGAGCCTTAAATTCCCTGGTGAATAAGTCTCCAACTACTAGATTAATTTTCTATTCCCCATACTGGCTTCTATCTCCTGCTTCACTTTCTGCCCCTTATGAAAAGCCCCTCATACCTACAACCTTCACCCTCCATCTGTACCCAGACTTCTCACTGCCCCCCACTATTTGAGATCCTCCTTGAAATGTACCTGTTCTCATTTCTCTTTCTCCTGAGCTCTTCTTATAAGGTTTACATATTGTCCTCCACTCTTGCCTCGGTGACTTAATATTCCATTCATTCCCTTCACTGAGTTGAATTAAGTATAAATAATAGCAGTACATTTATTGCACTTCCTTACAAATAACATTTTTTGTTTGTGGCAGTGCTATTTTAGTACCAATGGTGCAGACATTAATGTCCAATCTCTCTTACTGCATGTATGTATGTATTTATATATGTATATATGTATGTTTTTCATTTATAGCTCAACATTAAATCAGCCTTTTGCTATCACCCTTTGTAAATAACTCGGTACTCTGTATTGCAACATCTATTCTACTACATAGTTATTGATTTATTTAACTATATCTGTGCAGAGTACAATTTGTATAAGAAGCCTTACTAATGTATGTATAGTTACTATCTTATCTATTTTGACATTGTAAAATTTATTTTAATTGTATTCTGTCTGACACTGTTGATATTATATAAGTTAAATGATTTTGATTGTACTAAATGTACTGGAACTTTTCTCCCTTTGCCTCCACTAAAAAGGGGCCAGTTAGACTTCCCTGATAACAAATGTAATGTAATATAATTAAATTATTCAATTAATTAATTAATTACTACGGCAATAAATTAATAAATGTACTTCAGAAATTGCATCTATACACACTGGTGAGAAAGCAAAGAGACATACATGTTAAACTGATAGTTGCCACGCTGGAATTTTGACAGCAATCTAATAAACTCATAAGAGTAAAGCCAAAATGTCTGAAAACTGTTATGCTGGAATTTAGCTACCATCTTTATAAAGGTAGGAAAACAAAGACAGATATGTGATGGACTGAAATTACCATACAGGAATTTAGACAGTGTTCATATGAATTCTGGAACCTTCTGCACTTGTGACGTATGACATTTTGCTTTTAAAGTAATGTCTTAGCTTGATGTATATGGAGTCATTCACAATATGTGAGGTCAAACCTCCTACTTATTTGGTCTTTATAAATGATGTTAACATATTTTACAGGTTATTCCAATACTTTAAACATGTACAGGCCTAGTTTTGTTAGTCTATCTACAGGGTGAATCAAAAACTCACTTAGTGAACAGTCAGGAATGCTATGCATAAAGGAAGCAAGCTGAAAGGTCAAGGGAAAGAATGCCACTGGTACGAACAGTCATGAATGGGATTACTACTTTATATAGTGGCAAAAAGTAGGAACAGCTGCAGTTGGGGCATGCCAATACAGACCATGGTGTGACAAACACACTGGACAATTGACAATACATAGGAAGTTATCATCATGGCTACTGGGAAGATGCTTCAATAATGACACTGGTGATCAGCTCTGCAATCTGCAGTCAGCTGTTACCACACAGTTGTTTGAATCCAGGCCACCTGCTCCATAAGCAGGGTTTATCTTGTTACATCAACAAGCTATCTAGTCCACAGAATTTTTCTTATACCTCAGAAACTCCTAGTTACTTTCGAATCCAAGCTACCTGCTCCATAAGCAGGGTTTTATCTCATTACATCAATAAGCTAGCTAGTCCACAGAATTTTTCTTATATCTCAGAAACTCCTAGTTACTGCTTTAACATTAGAAATACAATTTTAAGTTTTGTCTATTGTTACCCCAGGTCTCAAATTTGTGGTAGCATTAGCCAAAGTGGTTTCAATTACTAACTATGTAAAAGAAAGATTTTGTTTGCAAAGTGTATAGTCAAGTGTATAGTACCATGCAACATTTTCAAAAGTGAAAAAGCCCAACTGAACTCCTATAAGTCAGTTTAAACAATATTTTAATATGAAGATATTAGTTTTAGAACTTCATAGGGTAATCAATATGAACACATGGATATGAGGCATAGATAAGATCACACATGGATATGAGGCATAAAAGAGATCAGTAGTTTTGAACTTTATACCTACATATCCTAGATTTAACAGTGTTGGTGATTAATTTATACGGTTTCTCATCGAGGATAATGTAAAGGTTTATTGTATAATTTTGTTTTTCAGATTAATTAGGTAAAAAGGCCACATGCTGCAACTATTATAGGCCCTGTATAAAGTCTATCGGCTTCACTAAATTACTTTTAGTTGCCTTAGAACCAATCACAAGGTAGAGTGGTACATTTATCAAGATATGCACTGAATCATTATGTAGCATTAGTGCCTGTTGGTATCATGCATTGTGAATCATTATGCAGGGTTTGTACCCTACTGGTATCATGCATTGTGAATCAATATGCAGGGTTTGTATCCTACTGGTATCATGTACTGTGAATCATTATGCAGGGTTTGTACCCTACTGGTATCATGTACTGGGAATCATTATGCAGGGTTTGTATCCTACTGGTATCATGTACTGGGAATCATTATGCAGGGTTTGTACCCTACTATCATGTACTGGGAATCATTATGCAGGGTTTGTATCCTACTGGTATTGGGAATCATTATGCATGGTTTGTAACCTACTGGTATCATGTACTGGGAATCATTATACAGGGTGTGTATCCTACTGGTATCATGTACTGGGAATCATTATGCAGGGTTTGTACCCTACTAGTATCATGTACTGGGAAACATTATACACGGTCTGTACCCTACTGGTATCATGTACTGGGAATCATTATGCAGGATTAGTACCCTACTGGTATCATGTACTGGGAATAATTATGCAGGGTTTGTACCCTACTGGTATCATGTACTGGGAATCATTATGCAGGGTCTGTACTACTGGTATCATGTACTGGGAATCATTATGCAGGGTCTGTACCCTACAGGTATCATGTATTGGGAATCATTATGCAGGGTCTGTACCCTACTGGTATCATGTACTGGGAATCATGATGCAGGATCTGTACCCTACTGGTATCATGTACTGGGAATCATTATGCATGGTTAGTACCCTACTGGTATCATGTACTGGGAATCATTATGCATGGTTAGTACCCTACTGGTATCATGTACTGGGAATCATTATGCAGAGTTTGTAATCTACTGGTATCATGTACTGGGAATCATTATGCAGGATTTGTGCCCCACTGGTATCATTTACTGGGAATCATTATGCAGGGTTCATACCCTACTGGTAACATGTACTGGGAATTATTATGCAGGGTTTGTACCCTACTTGTATAATGTACTGAGAATTATTATGCAGGGTTTGTACCCTACTGGTATCATGTACTGGGAATCATGATGCAGGGTTTGTACCCTACTGGTATCATGTACTGGGAATCATTATGCAGGGTTTGTACCCTATTGGTATCATGTACTGGGAATCATTATACAGGGTTTGTACCCTACTGGTATCATGTACTGGGAATCATTATGCAGAGTTTTTACCCTACTGGTATCATGTACTGGGAGTCATTATGCAGGGTTTGTACCCTACTGGTATCATGTACTGGGAATCATTATGCAAGGTTTGTACCCTTCTGGTATCATGTACTGGGAATCATTATGCAGGGTTTGTACCCTACTTGTATCGTGTACTGGGAATCGTTATGCAGGGTTAGTACCCTACTGGTACCGTGTACTGGGAATTGTTATGCAGGGTTAGTACCCTACTGGTATCGTGTATTGGGAATCGTTATGCAGGGTTTGTATCCTACTGGTACCATGTACTGGGAATCGTTATGCAGGGTTTGTATCCTACTGGTAACCTGTACTGGGAATCATTATGCAGGGTTTGTACCCTACTGGTATCATGTTCTGGGAATCATTATGCAGGGTTAGTACCCTACTGGTATCTTGTACTGGGAATCATTATGCAGGGTTTGTACCCTACTGGTATAATGTACTGGGAATCATTATGCAAGGTTTGTACCCTACTGGTATCATGTACTGGGAATCATTATGCAGGGTTTGTACCATACTGGTATCATGTACTGGGAATCATTATTCTGGGTTTGTACCCTACTGGTATCATGTACTGGGAATCATTATGCAGGGTTTGTACCCTACAGGTATCATGTACTGGGAATCATTACTCTGGGTTTGTACCCTACTGGTATCATGTACTGGGAATCATTATGCAGGGTTTGTACCCTACTGGTATCATGTACTGGAAATCATTATGCAGGGTTTGTTCCCTACTGGTATCATGTACTGGAAATCATTATGCAGGGTTTGTATCCTACTGGTATCATGTACTGGGAATCATTATGCAGGGTTTGTACCCTACTGGTATCATGTACCGGGAATCATTATACAGGGTTTTTACCCTACTGGTATCATGTTCTGGGAATCATTATGCAGGGTTTGTATTCTACTGGTATCATGCACTGGGAATCATTATGCAGGGTATGTATCCTACTGGTATCATGTACTGGGAATCATTATGCAGGGTTTGTACCCTACTGGTATCATGTACTGGGAATCATTATGCAGGGTTTGTACCCTACTTGTATAATGTACTGGGAATCATTATGCAGGGTTTGTACCCTACTGGTATCATGTACTGGGAATCATTATACAGGGTAATTGTACCCCACTGGTATCATGTACTGGAATCATTATGCAGGGTTTGTACCCTACTGGTATCATGTACTGGGAATCATTATGCAGGGTTTGTACCCTACTGGCATCATGTACTGGGAATCATTATGCAGGATTAGTACCCTACTGGTATCATGTACTGGGAATCATTATGCAGGGTAATTGTACCCTACTGGTATCATGTACTGGAATCATTATGCAGGGTAATTGTACCTACCCTACTGGTATCATGTACTGGGAATCATTATGCAGGGTTTGTACTCTACTGGTATCATGTACTGGGAATAATTATGCAGGGTTTGTACCCTACTGGTATCATGTACTGGGAATAATTATGCAGGGTTTGTACCCTACTGGTATCATGTACTGGGAATCATTATGCAGGGTCTGTACTACTGGTATCATGTACTGGGAATCATTATGCAGGGTCTGTACCCTACAGGTATCATGTATTGGGAATCATTATGCAGGGTCTGTACCCTACTGGTATCATGTACTGGGAATCATTAGGCAGGATTTGTACCCTACTAGTATCATGTACTGGGAATCATTATGCATGGTTAGTACCCTACTGGTATCATGTACTGGGAATCATTATGCAGGGTTTGTACCCTACTAGTATCATGTACTGGGAATCATTATGCAGGGTTTGTATCCTACTGGTATCATGTACTGGGAATCATTATGCAGGGTTTGTACCCTACTGGTATCATGTACTGGGAATCATTATGCAGAGTTTGTATCCTACTGGTATCATGTACTGGGAATCATTATGCAGGGTTTGTACCCTACTGGTATCATGTACTGGGAATCATTATGCAGTGTTTGTACCCTACTGGTATCATGTACTGGGAATCATTATGCAGGGTTTGTACTCTACTGGTATCATGTACTGGGAATCATTATGCAGGGTTTGTACCCTACTGGTATCATGTACTGGGAATTATTATGCAGGGTTTATACCCTACTGGTATAATATACTGGGAATCATTATGCAGGGTTTGTATCCTACTGATATCATGTACTGGAAATAATTATGCAGGGATTGTACCCTACTGGTATCATGTACTGGGAATCATTATGCAGGGTTAGTTCCCTACTGGTATCATGTACTGGGAATCATTATGCAGGGTTAGTACCCTACTGGTATCATGTACTGGGAATAATTATGCAGGGTTTGTATCCTACTGGTACCATGTACTGGGAATGGTTATGCAGGGTTTGTATCCTACTGATAACCTGTACTGGGAATCATTATGCAGGGCTTGTACCCTACTGGTATCATGTACTGGGAATCATTATGCAGGGTTAGTACCCTACTGGTATCATGTTCTGGGAATCATTATGCAGGGTTTGTACCCTACTGGTATCATGTACTGGGAATCATTATGCAGGGTTTGTACCATACTGGTATCATGTACTGGGAATCATTATTCTGGGTTTGTACCCTACTGGTATCATGTACTGGGAATCATTATTCTGGGTTTGTACCCTACTGGTATCATGTACTGGGAATCATTATGCAGGGTTTGTACCCTACTGGTATCATGTACTGGGAATCATTATTCTGGGTTTGTACCCTACTGGTATCATGTACTGGGAATCATTATTCTGGGTTTGTACCCTACTGATATCATGTACTGGGAATCATTATGCAGGGTTTGTACCCTGCTGGTATCATGTACTGGGAATCATTATGCAGGGTTTGTACCCTACTGGTATGTACTGGGAATCATTATGCAGGGTTTGTACCCTACTAGTATCATGCATTGTGAATCATTATGCAGGGTTTGTACCCTACTGGTATCATGTACTGGGAATCATTATGCCAGGTTTGTATCCTACTGGTATCATGCACTGGGAATCATTATGCAGGGTTTGTACCCTACTGGTATCATGTACTGGGAATCATTATGCAGGGTTTGTACCCTACTGGTATCATGTACTGGGAATCATTATGCAGGGTTTGTACCCTACTGGTATCATGTACTGGGAATCATTATGCAGGGTTTGTACCCTACTGGTATCATGCATTGTGAATTATTATGCAGGGTTTGTATCCTACTAGTATCATGTACTGGGAATCATTATGCAGGGTTTGTACCCTTCTGGTATCATGTACTGGGAATCATTATGCAGGGTCAGTATCCTACTGGTATCATGTACTGGGAATCATTATGCAGGGTCAGTACCCTACTGGTATCATGTACTGGGAATCATAATGCAGGGTTTATGCCTTACTGGTATCATGTACTGGGAATCATTATACAGGGTTTGTACCCTACTGGTATAATGTACTGGGAATCATTATGCTGGGTTTGTACCCTACTGGTATCATGTACTGGAAATAATTATGTAAGGATTGTACCCTACTGCTATCATGTACTGGGAATCATTATGCAGGGTTAGTACCCTACTGGTATCATGTAATGGGAATCATTATGCAGGGTTAGTACCCTACTGGTATCATGTACTGGGAATAATTATGCAGGGTTTGTATCCTACTGGTACCATGTACTGGGAATGGTTATGCAGGGTTTGTATCCTACTGGTACCATGTACTGGGAATGGTTATGCAGGGTTTGTATCCTACTGGTAATCTGTACTGGGAATCCTTATGCAGGGTTTGTACCCTACTGGTATCATGTACTGGGAATCATTATGCAGGGTTAGTACCCTACTGGTATATTTTACTGGGAATCATTATGCAAGGTTTGTACCCTACTGGTATCTTGTACTGGTAATCATTATGCAGGGTTTGTACCCTACTGGTATCATGTTCTGGGAATCATTATGCAGGGTTTGTACCCTACTGGTATCATGTACTGGGAATCATTATGCAGTGTTTGTACCATACTGGTATCATGTACTGGGAATCATTATGCAGTGTTTGTACCCTACTGGTATCATGTACTGGGAATCATTATGCAGGGTTTGTACTCTACTGGTATCATGTACTGGGAATCATTATGCAGGGTTTGTACCCTACTGGTATCATGTACTGGGAATCATTATTCTGGTTTTGTACCCTACTGGTATCATGTACTGGGAATCATTATTCTGGGTTTGTACCCTACTGATATCATGTACTGGGAATCATTATGCAGGGTTTGTACCCTACTGGTATCATGTACTGGGAATCATTATGCAGGGTTTGTACCCTACTGGTATCATGCATTGTGAATCATTATGCAGGGTTTGTACCCTACTGGTATCATGTATTGGGAATCATTATGCAGGGTTTGTATCCTACTGGTATCATGTACTGGGAAGCATTATGCAGGGTTTGTACCCTACTGGTATCATGTACTGGGAAGCATTATGCAGGGTTTGTACCCTACTGGTATCATGTACTGGGAATAATTATGCAGGGTTTGTACCCTACTGGTATCATGTACTGGGAATAATTATGCAGGGTTTGTACCCTACTGGTATCATGTACTGGGAATCATTATGCAGGGTCTGTACTACTGGTATCATGTACTGGGAATCATTATGCAGGGTCTGTACCCTACAGGTATCATGTATTGGGAATCATTATGCAGGGTCTGTACCCTACTGGTATCATGTACTGGGAATCATTAGGCAGGATTTGTACCCTACTAGTATCATGTACTGGGAATCATTATGCATGGTTAGTACCCTACTGGTATCATGTACTGGGAATCATTATGCAGGGTTTGTACCCTACTAGTATCATGTACTGGGAATCATTATGCAGGGTTTGTATCCTACTGGTATCATGTACTGGGAATCATTATGCAGGGTTTGTACCCTACTGGTATCATGTACTGGGAATCATTATGCAGAGTTTGTATCCTACTGGTATCATGTACTGGGAATCATTATGCAGGGTTTGTACCCTACTGGTATCATGTACTGGGAATCATAATGCAGAGTTTGTTCCCTACTGGTATCATGTACTGGGAATCATTATGCAGTGTTTGTACCCTACTGGTATCATGTACTGGGAATCATTATGCAGGGTTTGTACTCCACTGGTATCATGTACTGGGAATCATTATGCAGGGTTTGTACCCTACTGGTATCATGTACTGGGAATTATTATGCAGGGTTTATACCCTACTGGTATAATATACTGGGAATCATTATACAGGGTTTGTATCCTACTGATATCATGTACTGGAAATAATTATGCAGGGATTGTACCCTACTGGTATCATTTACTGGGAATCATTATGCAGGGTTAGTACCCTACTGGTATCATGTACTGGGAATCATTATGCAGGGTTAGTACCCTACTGGTATCATGTACTGGGAATAATTATGCAGGGTTTGTATCCTACTGGTACCATGTACTGGGAATGGTTATGCAGGGTTTGTATCCTACTGGTAACCTGTACTGGGAATCCTTATGCAGGGCTTGTACCCTACTGGTATCATGTACTGGGAATCATTATGCAGGGTTAGTACCCTACTGGTATCATGTTCTGGGAATCATTATGCAGGGTTTGTACCCTACTGGTATCATGTACTGGGAATCATTATGCAGGGTTTGTACCATACTGGTATCATGTACTGGGAATCATTATTCTGGGTTTGTACCCTACTGGTATCATGTACTGGGAATCATTATTCTGGGTTTGTACCCTACTGGTATCATGTACTGGGAATCATTATGCAGGGTTTGTACCATACTGGTATCATGTACTGGGAATCATTATTCTGGGTTTGTACCCTACTGGTATCATGTTCTGGGAATCATTATTCTGGGTTTGTACCCTACTGATATCATGTACTGGGAATCATTATGCAGGGTTTGTACCCTGCTGGTATCATGTACTGGGAATCATTATGCAGGGTTTGTACCCTACTGGTATGTACTGGGAATCATTATGCAGGGTTTGTACCCTACTACTATCATGCATTGTGAATCATTATGCAGGGTTTGTACCCTACTGGTATCATGTACTGGGAATCATTATGCAGGGTTTGTATCCTACTGGTATCATGCACTGGGAATCATTATGCAGGGTTTGTACCCTACTGGTATCATGCATTGTGAATCATTATGCAGGGTTTGTATCCTACTAGTATCATGTACTGGGAATCATTATGCAGGGTTTGTACCCTACTGGTATCATGTACTGGGAATCATTATGCAGGGTCAGTACCCTACTGGTATCATGTACTGGGAATCATTATGCAGGGTCAGTACCCTACTGGTATCATGTACTGAGAATCATTATGCAGGGTTTATGCCTTACTGGTATCATGTACTGGGAATCATTATACAGGGTTTGTACCCTACTGGTATAATGTACTGGGAATCATTATGCTGGGTTTGTACCCTACTGGTATCATGTACTGGAAATAATTATGCAAGGATTGTACCCTACTGCTATCATGTACTGGGAATCATTATGCAGGGTTAGTACCCTACTGGTATCATGTACTGGGAATCATTATGCAGGGTTAGTACCCTACTGGTATCATGTACTGGGAATAATTATGCAGGGTTTGTATCCTACTGGTACCATGTACTGGGAATGGTTATGCAGGGTTTGTATCCTACTGGTACCATGTACTGGGAATGGTTATGCAGGGTTTGTATCCTACTGGTAATCTGTACTGGGAATCATTATGCAGGGTTTGTACCCTACTGGTATCATGTACTGGGAATCATTATGCAGGGTTAGTACCCTACTGGTATCTTTTACTGGGAATCATTATGCAAGGTTTGTACCCTACTGGTATCTTTTACTGGTAATCATTATGCAGGGTTTGTACCCTACTGGTATCATGTTCTGGGAATCATTATGCAGGGTTTGTACCCTACTGGTATCATGTACTGGGAATCATTATGCAGTGTTTGTACCATACTGGTATCATGTACTGGGAATCATTATGCAGTGTTTGTACCCTACTGGTATCATGTACTGGGAATCATTATGCAGGGTTTGTACTCTACTGGTATCATGTACTGGGAATCATTATGCAGGGTTTGTACCCTACTGGTATCATGTACTGGGAATCATTATTCTGGGTTTGTACCCTACTGGTATCATGTACTGGGAATCATTATTCTGGGTTTGTACCCTACTGATATCATGTACTGGGAATCATTATGCAGGGTTTGTACCCTACTGGTATCATGTACTGGGAATCATTATGCAGGGTTTGTACCCTACTGGTATCATGCATTGTGAATCATTATGCAGGGTTTGTACCCTACTGGTATCATGTATTGGGAATCATTATGCAGGGTTTGTATCCTACTGGTATCATGTACTGGGAAGCATTATGCAGGGTTTGTACCCTACTGGTATCATGTACTGGGAAGCATTATGCAGGGTTTGTACCCTACTGGTATCATGTACTGGGAATCATTATGCAGGGTTTGTACCCTACTAGTATCATGCATTGTGAATCATTATGCAGCGTTTATACCCTACTGGTATCATGTACTGGGAATCATTATGCAGGGTTTGTATCCTACTGGTATCATGTACTGGGAATCATTATGCAGGGTTTGTACCCTACTGGTATCATGTACTGGGAATCATTATGCAGGTTTTGTACCCTACTGGTATCATGTGTTGGGAATCATTATGCAGGGTCAGTACCCTACTGGTATCATGTACTGGGAATCATTATGCAGGGTTTGTACCCTACTGGTATCATGTACTGGGAATCATTATGCAGGGTTTGTACCCTACTTGTATCATGTACTGGGATTCTTTATGCAGGGTCAGTACCCTACTGGTATCATGTACTGGGAATCATTATGCAGGGTTTGTTCCCTACTGGTATCATGTACTGGGAATCATTATGCATGGTTTGTACCCTACTGGTATCATGTACTGGGAATCATTATGCAGGGTTAGTACCCTACTGGTATCATGTACTGGGAATAATTATGCAGGGTTTGTATCCTACTGGTACCATGTACTGGGAATGGTTATGCAGGGTTTGTATCCTACTGGTACCATGTACTGGGAATGGTTATGCAGGGTTTGTATCCTACTGGTAATCTGTACTGGGAATCATTATGCAGGGTTTGTACCCTACTGGTATCATGTACTGGGAATCATTATGCAGGGTTAGTACCCTACTGGTATCTTTTACTGGGAATCATTATGCAAGGTTTGTACCCTACTGGTATCTTGTACTGGTAATCATTATGCAGGGTTTGTACCCTACTGGTATCATGTTCTGGGAATCATTATGCAGGGTTTGTACCCTACTGGTATCATGTACTGGGAATCATTATGCAGTGTTTGTACCATACTGGTATCATGTACTGGGAATCATTATGCAGTGTTTGTACCCTACTGGTATCATGTACTGGGAATCATTATGCAGGGTTTGTACTCTACTGGTATCATGTACTGGGAATCATTATGCAGGGTTTGTACCCTACTGGTATCATGTACTGGGAATCATTATTCTGGGTTTGTACCCTACTGGTGTCATGTACTGGGAATCATTATTCTGGGTTTGTACCCTACTGATATCATGTACTGGGAATCATTATGCAGGGTTTGTACCCTACTGGTATCATGTACTGGGAATCATTATGCAGGGTTTGTACCCTACTGGTATCATGCATTGTGAATCATTATGCAGGGTTTGTACCCTACTGGTATCATGTATTGGGAATCATTATGCAGGGTTTGTATCCTACTGGTATCATGTACTGGGAAGCATTATGCAGGGTTTGTACCCTACTGGTATCTTGTACTGGGAAGCATTATGCAGGGTTTGTACCCTACTGGTATCATGTACTGGGAATCATTATGCAGGGTTTGTACCCTACTAGTATCATGCATTGTGAATCATTATGCAGCATTTATACCCTACTGGTATCATGTACTGGGAATCATTATGCAGGGTTTGTATCCTGCTGGTATCATGTACTGGGAATCATTATGCAGGGTTTGTACCCTACTGGTATCATGTACTGGGAATCATTATGCAGGTTTTGTACCCTACTGGTATCATGTGTTGGGAATCATTATGCAGGGTCAGTACCCTACTGGTATCATGTACTGGGAATCATTATGCAGGGTTTGTACCCTACTGGTATCATGTACTGGGAATCATTATGCAGGGTTTGTACCCTACTTGTATCATGTACTGGGATTCTTTATGCAGGGTCAGTACCCTACTGGTATCATGTACTGGGAATCATTATGCATGGTTTGTTCCCTACTTGTATCATGTACTGGGAATCATTATGCATGGTTTGTACCCTACTGGTATCATGTACTGGGAATCATTATGCAGGATTAGTACCCTACTGGTATCATGTACTGGGAATCATCATGCAGGGTTAGTACCTGACATTTCCTGGAATATTCCCTTTTCTAAAAGGTGTGTTAATCTCAGAGGTTGTATATATAAGTTAGTTTGTGGGTGGCTTGCTCCCTCATCAAAACATATTTAAAGTTGAAGACCAATGGTCAGCCTTTGCTCTTCTCCTTTATTTTTGGTCTTTTTTATTCTGATGGAACCCTCAGTACTAGTGTCAATATTTCAATAAGGTGCCATTTGAACAGGCTAAGTGAGAGGGAGACAGAACCAAAGGCTGAATAGCCATCTACTGTGCAACAAACAACAAATGACATCATGTAAGTAGGCATAAAATTATAAGTGTTACTATGGTAATACAAAATTGTCTTGTAATTGATCTATTTCCAACGTACAGAGAATAGCTAAGACCAGCATCTGTTTGGGACACATTTGGCTATCTGTTAAAGGCTAACATTTGTTTGTGGTAAGGAACGGTCCCTATACCACATCAATAGAAGCACATGACATGCTAGCTTTAAGCATTTCATTGTTTTAATTATAATTGATTACTCTTTTCTCCATATGTAGCAGGGTCACTTATTAACAAAACTTTGTTTCTCACTATACTAACTTATAGCTATTCTGTTCAGTGTATACAACAGTGGCACTATAGGATTAAGATGGAGAGACTGTTTTTTTTGTCCTGTGTGACATGTATAAGATTAATATGAATTATTATATTTAGAAGTTGAATTGGTGAACTGCTTTGGTGGTTTATAACTTGTTCTAAATCACCAGCTGTAAGAAAGTAAAGCTTAAGAGAAGATGACCTACCATATAACTGCTTACCCCCTTCAAAAAGTTTTATTTTTTAATCGTATTTTTGTACCATGGCAATAAATATTATCAGTACCCTACTAGTGACTGGCCTTTTCCAAGGCAATAGCTGACTTTAAGAGGCCATCCATTGGGCAGCATCAGGTGTATTTCTGATACTCTTGCTAATTCAGCCTCTTTGACACTCGGCATATACGTTCATCAAAGCAGGATACTTTACACTGTCCCCCAAAAGCAAGTGCTGGTTCGTCCTATACTCATGATGGAACAGATACTGCTTGTCTACACCAAGCATGTGTTCTAACCCATATGCTGCTTGCTGTAATAACCAGCCCTACCAAGTGACACAATACCAGTGAAAGAACCCACTCTCCACCCCAGTATAGGGTCAATAATAGGCTATCAGGGGTCACTCTCAGCTTATTCCCTTGTGCTACTAAGCCATCCTTACCAGTAGATACCTTTGACATGTTTTGTGGATACATACATTTAAGTGGGGTTAGGGACTGGCATAATGGTTAAGGTTTTTACCGCACAAACACAAGGTACAGGATTCAATTATCACCTTGGAAGGGAAATTGGCTACCATTAAAATGGCTTGGAAGAGAAATAGCCTGGTATTTGCACATGAATGTATAAGTCTTTTACTCACTATGTTTTTATCCATATCATTTATTGTTATTCAGTATTTCTGACAAGATAGTGGACTAGTATTTTACATCCTTCATAATTCTTAAAAGATCATTGTAATTGCTTGTTATGAGGTCATTTATTGATATCTGCAATTAAATAAATATCTATTCTCATTTGTTTTATATGATTATTTTCAAATACTGGTTGGAAGTCCCTTATAATAGACACAGGTCACTACAAATGAAAGCCATAAGTGCACTCTGAAGTTCTGCTAAGTTATGGCAAATTTTACGCCAACAATAATGTTAAATCATAATTTATTGGTCATCAGAATACATAATATTCTAGAAGGCCCCTACTGAAACCTTTTTAAAGTTAAGAGTCTAATAAACTGCAAAGAGGAGGGCTGATATTTCACAGGTAGAAGGTTGAGAAAGTCCATAAAATGTTTAATCAACAGAGTTGTGAAAGTGAATGTTAACAAATCCTGGCTCTGTAGACAGATCAAATGACATGAGCTTTAAAATGTTATAGGTGTGTTCAGTAATTCTAGGAAGTGTTTTGAGTTCAATTCAGGACTGAATGCAAAAACCTTTCAGAGAAGGCTTTCATGTATTTTCCTACTTTTTCTTGAGAAAGCAGTACAATTTGATGTTATTCCTGCATGATCTATTTTACTGATGTTTAATACAGCTCAGGAGGATTTGATTTTGCTGTATAACAAAATTAATTCGCACTTCAGGTCTCTGAAATTGGCCTCATGCCAGTCAAAGCAGTTTCTGTTTCAATCAGTCTCCTGTGATGCTGTGATACTAGATTCTGTAATTTTTCTTTCTACAATGTAAAACAGCAACCTGTTTTGTCAGTTATTTTCTGGCTGACTAATTATAAAATAATATCATTATTAAATATCCAAATCAAATAGCAGCTGCAGAAAAAACAAATTCCAGCTAGAAAACTTGAAAATTTTATTTAAAATACTGTTTAAAATAAAAACTGTGTTGCAAGGGCTTTCATTTGAACCAGTAGCCAAACTTCATCTGACATTATTCATAAATGAAACACACATTTAAATACTAGCACCTGATGAACAATTGGTCAAAAAAACTTCCTTCTTATAGTAGCCTAAAAGTCATCATTAATACATTAATTTAAAATAGCTCTGTGGTGGTGGTGATGCGGTAGCGTTGTCGCCTCACAGTAAGACACTGTCCGGTTCAATTCTCAGTTAGAGCGTCTTCTGCGTGGAGACATGCGTGAATAGGCATACCTTCGTTGAAGGTTGTGCATCAGGCCTGGCAAGCTGGTACATAAAAATCAACTGCCAATCATTAGCGGACCTGAGTTCCGCTGTGGCGACCCCTAACCGGGAAAAGCCGAAAGACACAAATACATTAATTTAAAATATCCCCAAGACGTTATGTTTCATCACTTTGAAAAACTAATAAAATACAGACAAGTGAATATTTAAAACAAAAACACAACTTTATATTTGAAACCAAAGGCTTTATAATTTCTTTCTTTCTAAGGCCTTTAGTTTCAGTAGTGGTGTGACTGAGGTGCGCTCATTTAAGCCTGGCCAGCTATCAGCCTGCAACCTGACCTGCCATACTAATTCTCTCTTCCCTAATAGTACCATGTAAGGAGACCTGTCATCAAACTGGACATTGTCAAAAATCATATCTCTAAAACTATGCCCTGGGTTTTCATGAGCATGTTTTGCAAGGACATTGTTTTCCTAATAGTATATTTATGTTCATAGATTCTCTGTACAAATTTTCTCTCAGTTTTGCTGATATAAAATGCAAAACAGGAATCACACTGTGTCAAATACACTACTGCCTTAGTTTTACAGTTATATTTCCCCCTTATTTTATATGATATATTTCTTACTATGAAGGAAATACCTGTGGATATTTTGAAACACCACCTACACCCACCACATTGGATCATCCCTAACATTCCATTACCATATTGTCTATTGCTGTTGGATAATAGAATCTATAAACATGAATATGCCATTAAGAAAACAATGTTCAATTTGATGACAGGTCTCCCTGGATGGTACTGTTAGAGAAAACAGAATTAGTATGGCAGGTCAGGTTGCAGGCTAATAGCTGGCCAGGCTTAAATGAGCACAGCTCAATCACTCCACTACTGAAACTAAAGGCATTAGAAAGAAAGAAATTATAAAGCCTTTGGTTTCAAATATAAAGTGATGTTTTTCTTTTAAATATTCACTTGTTGTCTGTATTTTATTAGGTTTTTCAAAGTGATGAAACATAACGTCTTGGGGATATTTTAAATTAATGTAGTAATGATGGCTTTAAGGCTATTATAAGAAGGTGGGGGGTTTGACCAATTGTACATCAGGTGCTAGTATTTAAATGTGTGTTTCATTTATGAATAATGTCTGATGAAGTCTGGCTACTGGTTTAAATGAAAGCGCTTACAACAAAGTTTTTATTTTAAGCAGTATTTTAAATAAAATTTTCAAGTTTTCTACCTGGAATTTGTTTTTTCTGCGGCTGCTGTTTCATTTGGTCAGTTTGCTGTTTTTCATGGTTTGATGGTTTCGTTATTGAATATATAATTATTAAATATGTCTAATCTTTGCTCTCTTTGTTACTATACTCCCTACTGTGGCTAACTTGCTCACAAGTCAACCGTATAAAGCAAAACATGCAACCCCAACTAACAATGTTTACCATTATGTAATACCTCCACCCAAAACTGTAAAAGATGTGGTCAGTCTATGTAAATATGTTAAATCTTAAGCTTCAATGCTATGTTACTAGTCAATGTTAAGTTTGGTACTATCTATGCAAATTTGAATGTTTTGTATACACCTTATACTTTCCTTAAAATGCAACTATGGAGCTTTTCTCCCCAGGCTTCCACTGAAAATGGGCATGCATCCAGTTGGACTTTCCTGGTCAACAAATGTAAAATAAATAAATAATTCTTAGAAATCTCAGATGGAATCTTGTGATAAAGGTTAACATTTGTGGGTTATTTTGTCCGTTTCAGGCATGTTTAGCTTTACTGCGAATATCTGTTTGCCATTTTTTTTAGAAAAATAATGAAATATCACCAGCAACAAATTGTATGCTCATTTTTGTGACAGGGTACTCATTTGATAAAATGCATTAAATTTACTGACCACAAAAGGGAAAAAAATGTTTATGAAGGAATTGTAACAACTGGTATGAGAACTAAATATGATGTACTGCTGCTTTAGCTACATGACTAGGGGGTCAAATTCTGAAAGACTTGTTCTCTCTTTAAAGCCTATCTTTAAACAGGCTCACACCAGGGGTCAGATTCTGAAATACCTGCTCTCAGTTTTAGTGACTTTACTCTGATGTAATACACCTGCGTAAGTCACTGACAGCAAGCCTTTTGGAATCAGGCCCAGTGTCTCAGAGTACCCTTCATAATGCAAGGGATCTTTTACCGTTGTCTGCTTAGTTTCAGGATATGCATGCAAAAAGAACTATAATTAACTAGTCAGATATTGCTTTACAAGAGATAGAACTTGTGCTTCTCTCCTGGAAACAAGCATACACATGTTGCATTTAGAATAAAACATCTCTACTATATTAATTTTTGTGGGATCAACATTTTCTGACAGTGGTACAAACTAAAGTGACACTAAAAGTGAAGAAGGCGGGGTAACTGCTGGAGTCCAAATGGACTGATTCTCTTTATATATGTGATACTGAAGAGGAATTTAATAGAACAGAAAGTCTGTTTACAGATGGCTTAATGATCTATAACAGGATGGATATGCAGATTACTGAGGAAACAATAAATCAAGTTTGGTATTTTTTTCCTTCGAGTTAAAAGTAGAAATTCAATGCAGTGAAAAGTCTGTTGTTGTGTTGTGTGTGCACTTGTGTGTGTTTGCGGGATGGGGATAAATGCAAAGAAACTGACATCATGAATATAAAGTGAGAGGTTACCATTCTTTTGTAGTCATAATTTGCAAGCCTCTGCCTTGACTGTAGTGTACAGTTCTGGGGGACTGTCATGTCTGCA